>NW_015171543.1:493933-540790 GCF_001447785.1 Gekko japonicus
CCCGGTTGTTTCCCTATGGCGGCATTCCGTGAATATGATTGCGCTTCTGTCAGAAATGAGAAATGTTTGGTTGTATGTCTGCAGAGTTTTGCTAGAAACAAGAGCTGGCATCTTCCCAAGGTACATACACAGGCTCCTGCTGTGTAAGGAAGTAATATGCGATATAAAGTGTTACAGCCTTTCAGTTGTGGAGTGACAGGAGGTATGAACTAAGGTCATATGGCACATCAGCATAATTGTTATGCAACTGTTAGGTGACTAAATATATTAAAGAAATATTATGTTTCATGTGGAAGCAAAAATATCTGATTGCATACTATGCATCAATCTATATCGTTTGCAAACAAATATCCTAGTTATGATGACCAGCATCGGGTGCTGCTGTGAGTACTATCACTGTTTAGTGCAAACAACATGCAGGTGTAAAGGTTGCTCAAGAAGGTAAAAGATTGGTTGGTTGTGGTGAAACAAGAACAGGTGGCAAGGTAAGGAAGGGCATGCTGCTCTGGGAAAAGTTTTGCTGAAGTTTGTTTTCATGAAGGTGTTAAGAGTCCAGCTACACATGGCAAGCATGTAAAAAAAATCCCAACAGACTGGCTTTTACATTTCAAGTAATAGAAGCGAATAGTGGCTTGAGGTAGTGAAGTAGCAGATGTATGCAGTCATTTCCTGTTCTGCCTAAATTGTCTCCTGTACAGTGTACAAAATTCAGTTTTAGAGCTGTACTAGCTTGTCTGAGAGAAACTAGAACTACATGTTTGCAACCAGGGGGAGTCTGTCTCAGTGATTTTGCATATCATACAGTTAATTCCCAACCAGGCAATAGAATGTGGATTTAAAAATCCACACAATTGAGGCAGGGAGGAATTTCTTTACAAATCTGAAGGAAGCCCAAGGTTTGCAGATGAAAAAAATATATTTGAGGATTAACATTCTCCCCAGTAAGGGGAAAACAGCTCGAGCTCTAAGAAATTAATGCCCATTGAGCTCTCATGAGACTGTATTCTGAGATCTCAGTGGCCATTTTGAGGGTTGCTAGGCGCCTACAACAGTGATGGCCTTGGTTTCTGTAAATCAAAGATGGGTTAGGAGCAAGGGTGAACTAGGAAACCAGAAGAGCCCTGAAAATCCACACACACACACATCAATCATAGCTCTTGATAGAAGGAGGGCTTGCTGGGACCACTACCATGCAACCCACACAGCTTGTCCAGGCCCAGCATCTGCCACATGACTAACCCGGGTCCGGCCATGGCCAGCAGGTGAATGTCCCGTGTGACTCGTGCAACTTGTTATGCCTGGCAGCCGTCATGGTGTGACTCACCTGGGTGACTTACTACTGTGCAGTTGTGCAGCTTGGCCTGGCTTGGAGGACACCACTGCACAACTCACCAGAGTGGCTTCCCACGGAGAGGCTGCCAGGCGGAAGGAAAGCTGAAAACTTGTGTGTGTGTGTTGTGATACAAAGGTAAGTTGGGTGGGAAGGAAAAAGGGAAGAGTCTGTGGTGACTGCGAAGGGGGATAGGAAATAATGGGAAGAGGGAGATAACAGGGAAATGAGATACCGCCTACGAGTCCTTGCGGGTTCTAAAGTGGAACAGGCAGAGAGTCCGAAACCACCTACAAATCTGAAATGAGGAAATTGTGTTAACAGAGCTAATTCCATGGAAGCTATGACCATTGTTTCTGAGAACTTGTGTTCGGGGGGAAACTGAGTCCAAAAAAAGTAGATTTCCACATGTAAGAGTTCAGCAGAATACTGAGCGCTTTGTCGGTCAAGATACTACACCTCACTACTGATTCTTGTATTACAGCCTCTGAAGGGTTTCAAGTGATACATGTCTGCTATAATGTGATATGCTGCCACTTTCAATACAATGCGCAAATTGGCAGGATCAGATTGGCCCCTTAACATAACAAGACACTGCTGCTTGGGGAGGGATCGCTGGTGGCCCCTGTGGTGCAGGCAGAGCAGCAGGGGCCAGTTGGCTAAGGCAGAGCATGGAGACCATGGCCGTGAGTCTCAGCTTGGCCGATAAGCAAATACCTCTTGCGGTGGTCACCGCAGCCCGGGTCAAAGCCAAGTGCCCCCTGCCACGATGCCTGTACCTCAGCTGCAACTTGGCATGGCTGCCTCCAGGACTGTGTTAACACTCCAGCCCTCTCATGCCATTTTGGGGGGATAGAAAGGGGCAATCTGCCTCTGCCCATCTCTTTCAGGCTGCACCTATATTACAGCAGTTTAACAAGTAACTACGGGCTTGTGACTGACCCAAGGTCACATCAGCAGGTGCAAGTGGAGGAGTGGGGAATCAAACCTGGTTCTCCCAGATTAGAGTCTGCGCACTTAACCACTACACCAAACAAGTAACTACGGGAAAGGTTGTTAAAACGTTTTCTTATTGGCAGTTGTGTCTATCCAGATTGCCTTTGAATCTTGCTATAATTTCCCCCTGCCTCACCAGCTCCTGAAAGGGAGCCCCTGTGCCAGTCAGCCATGAGGGGAGTGGTTCTATTATTTATTTATTAGATTTCTGAATCACCCGACCCCGCAAGTGGGCTCTGGGCCAAAAGTAAAAAAGGGTGCCAGTTTTAACCGTTGCTGTCCTCAACCAAAAGCCCGGTGGAACATCTCTGCCTTACAGGCCCTGTGGAATTGCATCAGATCCTGCAGGGCCCTGATGTGATGTGGCAGAGAGTTCCACCAGGTCGGGGCCAGGACTGAAAAGGCCCTGGTCAAGGACAGACGGGCCTCCCTAGGGCCGGGGAATCACCAGTAAGTTGTTATCAGCTAATCTCAGTGCTCTTCTGGGGACATATTGGAGGAGGCAGTCCTGAAGGTACGTGGGTCCCTGACCTCTCAAGGCTTTAAAAGTCAACACTAGCAAATAATGAACCTTTGAAGCAACTTTCCTCCTGGCCTAATAGTGTCTCGACTATCGTGTTGCAATGGCAGGATGAATGTGTATGCTTGGCAATGCTTACCTGCGACCTACAAGACTCAACGTTCAGTGCAGCTGTGTAGGAATGGGAAGGGATTTCAAGGGGCCTCCCATGTGGCAGTGGATCTGAAGAAACGGCAAGGGCCCCCAGAGGCAGGTGAGGCAGAAGAATAGTCCGCAGAGCAATCAGGTTTAAACCCTGCTGTAAGGCTAATGTAAATGACCACACGTTGCAGGAGACAGAATTATGACCCCTCACTATGGTTTTCTGAATCTCGGGTGTTGTCACTTCCATATGTGATGGTATCCCGATTTCTTACAAAATCAGAAAAACAGATCCATTGCCTCAATGTATGACAGCATGCCAAGGAAACTATGTTCTAGCTGTATGTAACATAAATGGAATTGCTAAGGCTCAAGATGTGTGGGTCCATCAAGCACAGTTGGGAGACATAACTTTATTCTGGCAATAGAACATGCTAGTATAATTCATCAAAAAAAGTCACCTGCCTTCCTGTGCCCCCTCTTTTCTCCCATGTGCAATATTTTTCATGATCTTCCATTGGCATCAACATACTAAAATTTTGAATGAAACCAGTAATGTCAGAAGGGCTTAGAAATGGTTATAGCAGTCTGGTCCAACTAAATCTCTTAACGCATGGCTAGACAATGGCTGCATTCGTGCATTGATGAATATTATAATTGCAACTGGGTTGCCTTGTCTACATGTGAAAATCCAATTGTGAATGATTAGTGTAGCATAACGGTCCCTCAATATTAAATGACAGGTTGGTGTAGCGTTACCATTTTATTCACGGCAACTGGTTTTTGGAATACACAAACATCTAGGTGAATGGAAATCACCAAACAGATGCTCAAAAACCAAGAGAAGTGTCTCCTGGACCGTACAATCTGCCCACGTGAAGATAGAATGGGGGTGTATTTTGCATATTGTATCAGATTAACCCATCATCAGTTACTGCATTACAGATCTCTGTGGTGCTTTCCATCACTTGAATGCAAACTGATACCACATCTTGTTTGTAATCATGCTTCCAGTTTATGAAAAAGCAAGAATGCGTTATATTGGTCTAAACAGTGGTCATTTGTCACAGATGGAATAGATGTAGTTTCCCTGCATTTCCCCATATGTGTGTTTTATATGGAATTATAACATCCAAATAGCCACGAATTGTGGACAGAGTACTGTTGCCTTTGGAAAATAATTTCAGTTAATAAACCTTCGCTTGTGCCCTGTTGCTCTCATATTTGCAGGAGCTTTAGGATTTATGGTTTTCATAATGCATATTGAATCTGAAGAGCCAAAGGAGGAAACGAGCCCTCTTGTAGTGAACAGACGGTTTGTTTGCCAATGTCATGCAACTGTTGCAGCAGAGAATCCATCTAGGGTATTTTAGCCTACCCCTCTCCCTCCTGCCAAGAAGCGCAAAAGTGGCATACATAATTCCTTCATTCACAACAAGTCCGTGAAGTAGCTGAGCCTGAGACCGAGTGGCTGATTCAAGGTCATCCCATCAGATTTGATGTATTTTAGCCCACCCCTCTCCCTCCTGCCAAGAAGCTAAAAAGTGGCAGACATAATTCCTTCATTCACAACAAGTCTGTGAAGTAGCTGAGCCTGAGACCGAGTGGCTGATTCAAGGTCATCCCAGCAGTTTTGATGGAAGAATGGGAATTCTGAACCCAGGTTAAAAAAATTCTTTACCACACTGGCTGTCAATCACAGTACCAATGAAGTTTCAAAATATGCCTAAGTAACACTGAATCCAGGATGAAAGAATCCATTGGTATTGTTCAAATTCCAAGTAGATTAATTATCTTGGATCATTAAATTGAAGAATTAAAAGCTAGATGTTACTTGATTAGAGATTATCTACAACATTCTTCACCGATGGCCAGATGTATAACAGCACAAGGAAAGGGGAGGGGCTTGAAAGAACATGGAGATCTTTTCAGAGGGCAGCCATGTTAGCCTGCAGTAAAAGAGGGGGATCACAGTCCAGAGCACCTGACAGATCAACAGGATTTTCAGGGTACAAGCTTTTGAGAGTCAAAGGTCCCTTTGTTCGATACCATGGAGAAGCTCTGACACATTTCGCCATGTGGATCATATCACATAGGATCAAAGCAGAGGAAGCAAGGAAGATTTGTGATAGGATCTTCCAGCCTCAGGGGGATCCTTCCATCCTTCCATGGCTTCATGTGTCATAATCCTTTCCTGCATGCCTTATGTGTCGTCATTGTTTCCTCCATGCTTTTATTAGGCTTGGAAAGAAAAACGTAAGGAAAAGATCCAAATTAGGACCAGAAATATATAAAAAGGCAGGGAGTCGCCTAAATTGACCCCTACTAAGTCTCAATTGCACTGCTGGCCGTTCATAATGGTCGTTGATGCTGCAGCCAAGGAACCTCTGCATGATCAACACAATCTATGTGGTTGGTCAGTCAGCACTTTACAACATCAGAATTATTATGACCTCACTACACCAAGATTATTTTAATAGCCTTTCTCCAGTGTTCCCTCTAAGCTGAGTTAGTGTGAGCTAGCTCACAGTTTTGTAGCCTCCGGCTCACACATTTTTGTCTTAGCTCAGGAAGGATGGCTCAAGAGCAAACTAATTTATACAGTAGCCAAATTACTTGCTCACAACTTTAATGCCAGTAGCTCACAAAGTAGAATTTTTGCTCACAAGACTCCACAGCTTAGAGGGAACATTGCCTCTCTCTAGTGATTGGGGTGGACAGGCCAGTTCTTTGTCTTACAAAACTTCTACATCAGTCTAGAGTTAAAAGGGAGTGTATTGTTGTTCAGTCGCACAGTCGAGTCCGACTCTTCGCAACCCCATGGACCAGATCACGCCAGGCCTTCCGGTCTTCCGCAGTCCTCTGACGTTTGCTCAATTTCATATTCGTTGCATCTATGACACTGTCTAACCATCTCATCCTTTGCCGTCCCCGTCTTCTTTGACCTTCAATCTTTCCCAGCATCAGGGTCTTCTCCAGTGAGTGCTCCCTTCTCATTTGGTGGCCAAAGTATTTGAGCTTCAGTTTCCTTATCTGGTCTTCCAGGGAACAGTCAGGGTTGATTTCTTTTAGGATTGACTGATTTGTTCTTCTTGCAGTCCAAGGGACTCTCAAGAGACTTCTCCAGCACCATAGTTCAAAAGAATCTATTCTTCGGCACTCGGCCTTCCTTATAGTCCAACTCTCGCAGCCATACATGAGTACTGGGAATACCATTGCTTTGACCATGTGGACTTTTGTTGGCAGGGTGATGTCTCTACTTTTTATCATGCTGTTTAGGTTCACCATCGCTTTCCTCCCAAGGAGCAGGCATCTTTTAATTTCATGGCTGCTGTCACAGTATGCGGTGATCTGGGATCCCAGGAACATGAAGTCTGTCACTACTTCCACGATTTCCCCTTCTATTAGCCAAGGAGTCATGGGGCCGGATGCCATGATCTTAGTTTTTTTTTGATGTTGAGCTTCAAGCCCACTTTTGCGCTCTCCTCTTTTACCCATATATATTAAATAAGCAAGGTGACAGTATACATCCTTGTCGTACTCCTTTTCCTATGCTGAACCAATCAGTTGTTCCGTATCCGGTTCTAACTGTCGCTTCTTGGCCCTTATACAGGTTTCTCAAGAGACATGTGAGGTGGTCTGGTACTCCCATCTCTTTAAGGACCTGCCATAGTTTGTTGTGATCCACACAGTCAAAGGCTTTAGCATAGTCAATGAAGCAGAAGTAGATGTTTTTCTGGTACTCTCTTGCTTTCTCCATAATCCAGCGAATGTTGGCAATTTGATCTCTAGTTCCTCTACCTCTTCGAAACCCAGCTTGTACTTCTGGCTGTTCTCTATCCACGTACTGTTGAAGCCTAGCTTGTAGGATCTTGAGCATGACCTTGCTAGCGTGTGATATGAGTGCAATTGTGCGATAGTTTGAACATTCCTTGGCATTGCCCTTCTTTGGGATTGGAATGTATACTGACCTTTTCCAATCCTGTGGCCACTGTTGCATTTTCCAAGTTTGCTGGCAAATTGAGTGCAGCACTTTAACAGCATCATCTTTTAAGAATAGCTCAGCTGGGATACCCATTTAAGGCCCATTTAACTTCACATTGCAGGATGTCTGGCTCGAGGTCAGTGATTATACCGTGTGTATACATACAGTGATAAGAACAAGGGGCCCGAATTTAATTACACCCTGCATCCCGTGCTGGGTTACTAGGTTGTAAACAGCTACTGTAGTACAAAGCTTGAGGATAGATAACAAAAGTCTTGAAAGATTAACCAATTTGATGGCATTAATTAATAAACCTGTTCTTTATTTGTTCAGAATTAATGTTTATTCTACATGGAGGAAGGTTTTGTACATTGGGGGGGGGGGGGGGGAGAGAACTTTTACTTGCCCAGGAAGTTAGTCTGTATGGGAGTAGGCTGAGGGTGCGCTGCACTAGCCAAAATTAATTTTGCATCAAGAAAAGCGTAATTTTGAAAGCCAATGTATATTATGTATGGGGAGGGGCTGTGACTCAGTGGAAGAGTATCTGCTCTGCATGCAGAAGGTTTCAGGTTCAATCTCCAGTTAAAATAATCCGGCAGTAGGTGATGTGAAAGACTTCTGCCTGAGACCCTGGAGAGCTGCTGCAAGTCTGAATAGACAGTACTGACCTTGATGCGGGTGTACATGTGTTCGATTTACTCCGCATCTGCTAGTCATCATAGGCATGGATGAGGAGCAGCAAACTACTGCTGCTTGTTCAGTGGCAATCTTAGTTTTCATCATCCAGCCATCTGGGATTTTAGCGGTCATACCATTTCAAACCTAGCCTTTCAGGAAAAAAATAGTGATGTTGAATTCTGTGCCAGATCTCAGATTCCATAAACAAAGCCCTGTCAATGTTAAGCATGTGAAATTCCCTTAGTTTCAGTGAGAAGCGTGTCCTTAACTTTTCTATAGACATCAGTGAGATGTCATTATGTCAATGTGAATCATGTTGACTGTATTTTTTCAGCACTTCTGGTGTCAATGAGGACACACAGTCAGTGCATCAGATGTTAGATCCCACTTTAGCCTGAATCAGCAATCTATAGTGATGAAACAGGAATTTCAACATGAGATGACAGCTCCATTCACACAGGGCTGGATCCCTAAGTCAGTGGACAGGGGGGTGGTTCCTATCTCTTTCCCCCTTCCACCACAGCCCACTCTTGTCCCCGAAATCATGCTCCTGAGATCGGCAGTTATCATAGTTCAACTGTGTTGTGTCCTATCTGAGTGCCATTTTATGGCTGTTAAGGCCATGTTGTTCAAGGTCCTGGGCAGTCACATAGTCTTGCTCATCAACGTTTCCATTCCAAACATAATGACATGGTGGCCAATAGCCATGTAATATATCAGAGAGTACCTTCTCAATAGTCACACACTTGTTCCAACTCAGATCATTATACAACCGTAATATAAATGTATTAACTGCAACATGTTAAAGATTCTAACTTTTGATTGGTTCAGAGCAGAGCAGGTTTGTAATAGGAGCAAAACATAAAAAGCCTAGAAATGCCAAAAGACATAGAGGATTGAAAGTGAAAGCAATTTTAAGCAATGGTCTTGAAAATAGTAGACAACAGTGCACAGCTTGATTAAATAACAGGTTGGATCCAGCCAGTCCCCACCACCACCACCACTTAATCTTGCTCAAATATCCTACTGATTATACCCTCCCATCCCCATAGCTTTTGTCTTTGCAGGTCCCACCAGCATAGCCTTTGGGGGGTGGTGGTCAACAAAGCCCCCCCCCCCCATACTTTCTCACCAAAAGAAAGATCCATCCCAATAATTTCTGGTACTTAATAGCTCCAGAAAAAGACACCCTGTATTAGCATAGAATAACTGAGCTACCTTAAAGCAGTGTCAGCAGAGACTAATAAGGGAGGCATAATTTTTAAAGACCCAACGATATTGATCACATCAGGTGGTCTTTATTTGGAAAGCTGAAATTATGCAGATGAGGCAGATGTTGAGAACACTACAGAAGACTCAAAAATAGCGTGAGGGAGGTTTTAAAAAGCATGTGACCTGTGTTTTGTTAAAACCAAAGCGAATATTAAGTTGAGGAGCAGTACACTTCTCTACAGGCAGAGAACTATCATATGGACGTGGGAACAAGTGCACATAAATCATGCTGATTTATTCTGCTCATTCCTATAATGTCCCAGAAAGGTGGTCGTTGGATGCACATCACCAGCCCAGGTCATCCTCTGTAGGATGCCACCATGTTTCATCCAGTCTCAATTTCACTGCAATGTGAAAGGGGCTACCTGTGGTACAGTCATCTCACACAACTGTTACCATTTCAGAATGCCTCTTGCTCTGCTTCCTCCCATGAAGATCTCTTTTGGCCTTCTTCCTCATATGTAAACTTGCCATGCACAGAGAGATTTTTGATATGCACTACATTAAGAGTTTGCACACTTGGAACTGACTCCAGATGAGGCCACAGAGCAAATTCCATCAGAGGTCTGGCATGAGAGACTAAGAATGCCTTGCTCTTTCTTTCATTTTCATCCAGCTTGGATCCTAAGGTGACATAACATCACCTCAACAAAACGGCCTTCTACTCTGCAGAGGAGGGGAGGGATTATTTATCCTCCAGACGGCTTCCAGTGTGCTCCCCACATGGTCTCTTTCGGTCCACTGACCCCTCCCAGGAGCATAAATGGGGGGCACAGAAGATTTCAGGGGAGGGTCATAGAAGTTGGCCTTCCTCCATAGAAGTTCCACTTATGCTGCTTAGGATCCAAGCCTTTGTGTGCAGAATCTTGCCATAGTGCCACTGACACTGAACCAAGACAAGACTGAGGTAATAATAGTTAGGAATTATAGCTACTCCCATTAACAAAATTCAAGCAGGTTTGTAGCTGTATTGTGTCCCTTGCATTCATACTGATTCCCCCCCCCTTTTTTTTTTCTTTTTTCTTTCTTTTTTCTACCTGCATAATTGGACCTTTCCCCTTTGTGAGGAAACTCCTGAACCACTTTCCTTCGGGTATCTCTAGCTCAGCCAGCTGAGCCAGCGGCTATTCTATAATGGAGGTTGCTGCCTTTTGTTTTGGCAAATGTGGCCTGGACTGCTTCCTTCTTCTCTGACAGTAAATTGTAACAAGGGTACCAGCTCTTTCCCCCCAACAATTAAACCCCCCCCCCAGACAAAACCTTCTCCAGGAAGTGACCTCTGTGCTAAACTGTATGAAACTTGGGACCAAAAAAGTTCCTGGCACATTTTGTTTTGGGTTCACGCAAATGGTGCTTGTGGGATGTGCCCACCTACAGGGCTTGTGGACAGCAGGACTGGTGGACTTTAAGTCTGGAATCTAGGGACCATCTTGAAAGACATGTAAAAGCTTTCGGGATTTCCTTCCTTGCTTTTCATTTCTGTGCCATCTTTTTGCGCAATCCTCCCTCACACACACTTTTGTTATTACAAGTGCCTTGACTGCTTGCAGTGCTTTTTATCCCATATGTCTATATTTTGCTCCATCTTGAATCTTAACAAAACCAACCATCTTGTCCAGTCATCTGCCTGAGACCAGTTCCTATGTAGGAGTAGTGACACATCTCATCCCTGACCTTCACAATCACTTCTGTTTCTTGGAGGGGAGAAGTTTTCTGAGTGGCATTTCTGCCTGGAGGGGTTAAACTTTAAATATCTGGATGGTGGCAGCTCTGCTAAGACAGACTGACAAGTCAACTGAGAAAGAAGAAGCAGGTTAGTCCCCAGCTCATGGTACTGTACCCCAGTAAGCCTTTTGGTTCTCCATTTCTACAGTAGCCTTGGGATGGTCTTGGCCCATTCACCATGACGGGCCAAGCTCACAGACCATGATGGGTCTGTGGGCTTAACCACTTTTCTGAATCTTCCTTAGAGGTGAGTTTATGGAAGGTTTATTATATCTGCATTGGCATTCTGCTGTCTTCTGGGTACCATGGCAGTTGCTGGGAAGGGGGGGTTACCTATAAAGTTCTAAAAGAACTGGGTCCAGCATGCCCATCACCCATCTCAGAGTCCTGTAAGAAGACTCCCAAATGGAAGATTGCCAACACCCTCATAAAATATAGCCTGGGTTAGCTTTCACTAGGAACTGGTGATCTGAAGCAAGAAATCATAGTCCATGAAAATCTCCTTGCTGAGTATTTTCTTCTTGTTTCTATGAGATTTAAGCTCCTCAGACTAAACACTGTTGTTTAGTTATAAAGCCAGAAAAATCTATGAAGGTGGATGACAAGGTTGGTGCTAATAAGATACAAATAGAAGAGTCCTTTGTCTACCTTTAAGCAGGATTTATTTTAGCAGAACACATAATATGGGCACATACAGCCCAATCCTAAACATATATACTCAGATGGAAGTCCTTCTATGGTTAGTGAAGCTTACTCATGGGTAATGTGCCTAGGACTGGGACCACATTGATGGATTCCACGATTCTACTCTCTTTTTTTCTTCTTTCCAAGAATCTTCCCTGAAATAACCATATCTATCTTAAAATTGATTATCTCCAGCATATATATGCAAACATTGCAAGATTTGTATTTAGGGCCTACAGAATGAAGATTCTAAGAGAGAGAGAGAGTCTTAATTGTCTAGTAACAAGATGTGAGAGCAAATAGAGAACACTAGCATAGCATAGAGATGGGAGTGTTAGGTTCCAGTCTCCCCTCATCCATGGAAGCTTGTTGGGTGACCTTGGGACTCAGATGGAAGTCCTTCTATGGTTAGTGAAGCTTACTCATGGGTAATGTGCCTAGGACTGGGACCACATTGATGGATTCCACGATTCTACTCTCTTTTTTTCTTCTTTCCAAGAATCTTCCCTGAAATAACCATATCTATCTTAAAATTGATTATCTCCAGCATATATATGCAAACATTGCAAGATTTGTATTTAGGGCCTACTGAATGAAGATTCTAAGAGAGAGAGTCTTAATTGTCTAGTAACAAGATGTGAGAGCAAATAGAGAACACTAGCATAGCATAGAGATGGGAGTGTTAGGTTCCAGTCTCCCCTCATCCATGGAAGCTTGTTGGGTGACCTTGGGCCAGTTACTCTCGCAAGCCTACCCTACCACGCAGAATTGTTGTTGTGAGGATAACTTGGAGGAGAGGAGGATGACGTATGCCACCCTGAGCTTTTTGAAGGAAAGATAGGATACAAATGTACCATATGATATTTTTAAGCCTGAAAGATACATCATTTACTCTCATATATTAAACTGAAGGCATACACGGATGCACCTCAGGATTTGGCATTGGGGCTTTTTTTATCACTGAAGTGAGCCTTCCTCTCCCCACCGCCACCATCCCTACACTACAAACAACAGACAGACTTGCAACCTGTTTGAGCCCTGATCCATTTTTGCCTCTTCCCCCGTGCTTCAAGCATTTCACTGTTTAAAGTGTCACATATATTTGTGCAATTAAAAGTTTGTTCAGTATTTTTAAAAATGTTTAAAAAATTTATAAAATTAAAACTACTTAAAAAAAATAATCCACAATTGCTTTTTTCCAAGTTGAAAACCTGCTCCTGAGTGGAAGAAGAGCTGCATCCCTGATGTTATAGACATTCGCACAACCAGGTCCTGTGGCACATGGGTAGAAGCAGTTTCCCATGAGGTCAATCCTGGAGACATTTTAAGCATGTGCCAGTCTTCCCATAGAAGCTGAGAGGGTTAATAAACCCTTAACACTGGCTAGATGGTGGCCATGCTCTTTGTGTTGCGAAACGAGTCCTGGAGAAAGGATTGCACCAAGTGTGGTGAGTGCACTTCCACAGCAGCCTGACTGGGTCAGTTCTGCCTATACCCTGAGAGTGAATCACCTGGACTTTCCCATGGCTAGAGTACATTGAAACACAAATACATGATCTTGGGATCTGTGGCATGGCAGTACAGAAATAGTTCAGTCACAGCGCAAAAGACTGCGAAATATAATACCAGTCTTTACAAATCTATTTTCTTTAAAGTGAACAGAATGAATTACTATAAAAGCCCAGACATTATATTCACTGAGAGGCAGCTATGATTCCAAGATACAAAAATGTGAAACTAGAATAGTTATGTGTATGGATCTGTTTCATCAGACTGTTAACTTACACGAGAGTCTCTCAGCAGCAAACACAGAAGTGACAAATGTGATACATGTGGTCAGGCCCACAGAAGTTACCTTCAATCAAGGAGGTTTGATCGTGCCTCATGGCCTTACCAGTACAAAAGGGGGGTGGAATGGATGTGAAGATCTCTTTCTAAAAACATCATAAAACTTACGAATTTCCTATTTACAACTCAATTGCTTCTGTTAAAAACTCTACAAGCACGTTGTTTTGATCCATATAAAAATAACCGTGTTTACATATTTGCATGAGTGTTCATCTCTCTCATGTGCTGAATGAAAATAAAAGAGCGCACAATTCTTTTTCTCCTCCTAAGGCTTTTCACCCTCATCCTCTGACACGGTACCACTTCCATACTTCTTTACTTTGTTCTCCACTTTTATAAGTCTCTGCTTGACTTTGGATTGACTAGCAGTGAACTCTGCTAGGAGTCTAGCAAACCTGGTCTGGAGACTGTCGAGAGACACTTCAAGTCTGTCTATTTTCTCTTCCAAGTCTTTGGGGTCGGCTCCTGCTTTGGCTGCTTCTTCATCAATTAAGTTGTCTTTCATCAAAATTTGCCGTCCTTTTTCTTCCAGTGCCTGTTTAGCATCAGGGTACTCTGTGAGTGCTTCCATCAGGTCATCTTTAGACAAGCAAAACAGATCAGAATAGCCTATGCTCCTGATGTTGGCTGTTCTCCTGTTACCAGATTTGCTGCCTTTGATGTTTAAGATGCTGATTTCCCCGAAGTAGCTGCCATCACTTAGGACCACAAATTGTGTCACCCCATCATCAGCCACAACAGCTAATTTCCCTTCTTTGATGATATACATTTCTCTCCCAATATCACCTTTCTTACAGATGTAATCTCCAGGACTGAAGACTGTAGGTCTTAGCTTCAACACCAGTTCAACCAGGAGGCCTGCTTCACAATCCTGGAAGATACGCACTTTTCTTAGTGTATCCAAGTGGACATTTATAGCAATTTCAGCTCTCAGTTTGTCAGGAAGGTACTTAAGAACTTCCCTCTCTTCCACTGTTTTCTTGTTGGTCCACAGATAATCAAACCATTTAATAACCCTGGCTTCCAAGTCTTTAGTGACCTTCCGGAAATGCATGTACTGTTTGATAGCATCAACCTTGGACTGGAAGTCTGCCCTTGAGGCATTCATGTTAGAAATCATAGAACCTACATTACCGACAATGGTGGCAAAGATGAGCACACCCACTAGAAAGTCAATGACCACGAACAGAAACTCTTCATCTTTCACTGGAGGGGGAGTTTCTCCAATGGTTGTCAGTGTCAATGTTGACCAATACAAGCTATAAATGTACTTTCTAGACAGACGTCCATGTTCTGGAATGGACACATTGGGATAGACCCAGCTGTCTGTTCCAAATCCAATTTGCTTTGAAATGGCATAGTATATACATGCATTCCAGTGGATAATGATTAGAATATACAAGACAAGGTTCCCAATTCGAAATATATTTGGATAGTTTGTTCTCGTTTCTGTACGGTCAAAAAACTCAAATAGCCTGGAAATCCTCAGAAGGCGGTTAAACCGCAATTCAGGATAGTTCAATCCAAATTTTAGATAAAGTATGTCTGTTGGGAAAAGTGACAGCAGGTCCAATTTGAATTGTCTCGTTTCTTGATAATTTTGTCTTAACTTCTGTTCATCTCGAACTAGTAGTCCTTGTTCAAGGAAACCTTTAAAAAAATTAAAAATAGAACACTAACATCAGAAAATGGGTTATATGCTCGTAAATATGAACATTGCAGCCTTGGAAATGTGCATCTTAACCTCTGTGACATAGCCCTTTCTACTAAGGATTTGTAAATCCTTCCCAGGTGTACAAAAATATGTTCCTCTTGGATAGTTTTTGTACTATTAGGTTTACACAGCTTGAATAATAATTACACAATAGGCCCATTCCTATTGAAATCTACAAAATTAGTAAAGCTTGCCACATGGGTTTGGTTTTAAGCAGGCAGCAATGCCATGGTGTGACTGTCTGAGCTGTGTCTCCACAACACTTCTCTAGATGTATGTCTTATTTTAGACAAGGAATTATTTCAATAGACTCCATCAAATTCAGTGATTCTTCTCTTTTGATCAAGTACGATGGTTGATGAACAGTAGAGTCATCGGTGTAATTCAACAGCAGACACCTGTTCTAATGAACCCACCTGTTCTAATCCTCACAAAAGTGTCCAAGATGTAGACAGCATCAGAGGAATAGTCCAAGATGAACCAAAGCAACATGTGGTCCATTTGGAGCTCATCAAAACAGGCTCTGAAAAAGCACAAATGAAAAGAAGACTGGATTACACTTGTATGCTAAAAATATGCAGGTGATTGTATTCTGGCTCCACGGTTTTTGAACAGCCATATCCACAGCACTGTGTATGCCTCTGCCAAGACAATTTTACTGGGTCCCTGTTAGAATAAAGTTGGGACCATGTATAGAACTCTTAACATTTTTGGATGAAGGGTCAAAAAATGTAGTAAGTAAAATCTTGCTTTGATATTATGATGCTGCATATGGAAGGAAGCTTAGACTGAAAGAATGGAAGGCAACCCAATATCAGCCTAGTGCCCACAGTCATGGCATGCCCGTGCGTTGATCACTTAGACATTACTCTGACTGTACAGGAGGGATTGGGATAAAGGTCAACAAATGACAGGATGACTAGCAGACAGAGGTGGCAGGAAATCAACTAGGAAACGGGGGATAGAGTTGTTTAGGAAAGTATTACATAGGTGGATCTTCACAAGGAGCTTAAAGGACATTCTTTCACTAATAGGTGAAGGTGCTTTTGCAAGCCCTAGGGAGCTTCAGAGGGAAAGGCACTGAGCGAAGAAAGGAAGGGAAGCAAGTTGCAAAAGAAGAAACGCTGGTGCAAGACCGAGGGATCAAGAAAGGGTACAGCAAGGAAGGAGGGAGGTCCATCTTTTTTCAGCCTGTAAAATAGGGCTGCCAGCCTCCAGATGGGGCCTGAAGATCTCCCTGATGTACAACTGATCTCCAGACTACGGAGATAAATTCCCCTGGAGAAAATGGTTGTTTTGGAGGGTGGGCTCTAGTAATGCCCCTCTGAAGTCCCTCCCCTCCCCAAACCCCACCTTCCCCAGCCTCCACCCCCAAACCTGCAAGAATTCCCCAACCTGGATTTGACAACCCTACGTTAACTTATCAGGCCTCACCTGCCTGTGTTGTGTGCAGGAGACTGCTTATTCAGATCTGGCCCCGCTGACTTGTGCCCAAGCCATGTCAGATACTCTGTCCACCATATCCTCTCTGTGCAGAGTGTTCAACTTACACTTCCTACAGACACTGCCTAACAATATTAAGAACTGAAGGTACTCTTCCTTGGGAATGGTATATTCAGAAGGGGGGGGGAGACTTCAGTGATACTAGAGCAATAATCTAGTCAGTGTTAAGGATTCTGCATCCCTGTGTGGGAGTTGTTTAAGCATGAGATTTTTGGTCTTTTCACAGTCTGTAAAACAGTTGCTGCACTGAAGCCACCAGAGGGCCCCTGCAGGCCGCTGTGCGCATGAAGCTTGCTGCAAATCAGAGCTGGAAAAACAATGCAACTCCTGCTTCACAAAGACACAGTTATGGATTTAAGGGTTACGAGCATAACATTGCAAGCCTTTCTTTCTTAAAAGAGTTGTGTGTCTATTTTGGATTGTTTCATTGGGGACAGAAATACCCAAGTCAGAGGAAAGAAGGGCTGGTAGCGGCATTCTAAATTTCGGAGAATGTATGATATCCAGAGGGGGAGAGAATCACAAATTCTGTTTAAAACATAAAATAAGAATATGAGGTTTTGCTAGCCTCTCCTGAGGGGAAAGTTTATAGCACTTTGTATGAATGGGAGACCAAGATCTCATAGACGTCATGTGAAAGGGAGGTAGAAGGAAGCTAAGCAGACAATGTGCTGGTAGTTCCATCTGAGGCAGGCCTGAAGTTTTAAAAAGTTACTTATCTTGTACACGGGGGGCCCCAATTCAGATCTGGACTATGGCATGAAGGGAGAGCTAAGCCTCCACCCCATTTTCCCAGTCTGACATGGCCCCAGGAACT
Source organism: Gekko japonicus (assembly GCF_001447785.1). Lineage (NCBI taxonomy): Eukaryota > Metazoa > Chordata > Lepidosauria > Squamata > Gekkonidae > Gekko > Gekko japonicus. The sequence continues at coordinate 511,147 of NW_015171543.1, forward strand.
ACTGTTTCGCCTGTATGGAAAATTTACATGTATTGAGGTTAAAGTTGGGACTGAAACTCAGATTAGTTGGAGGAACATGATGAAATCTGAAGGAAGACTCAGTTCTTAAGTGGAACAGTAAGAACTAGTCTTGTTATGAATGTGAGGTTAGGGTTACTAGTGTGAGGATTAATGTTCGTGTTGGAGACAGTCTTGCAGTTAGTGCTGTGGTTACATTTAGGAACAGAATTTGCTTAGTGACTGGGTTAGGGTTTGAGATAGAGTTAGAGGTAGAGGAATTATCTGAAGTGAAAGGGTTTGGTACTTTGTGATAGAATTAGGTTTAGGATAAGGGTTAGTTTGAGCATCTGTGATTAAGCCTTTCCCCCAACAGTGTGACCCACAACAAGGCTAAGAAAGAGCTCTGTCTAAAACCCTGCATAGCAGGGGAGACAAAAGTCAACAATTGAAACCAACAGTTATAGTAAGAGTACAATTAAGGAATAATCCTTACCTACATATTAACATACACCAATTATAGAATACTGGTACTGCAATGATGGACAACCACCTGTAATACAGGTTGCTGGATGGATCCATCACAAAGATCTCTTTCTTCGTCCTAAAAAGGAAAGCATAAAGGTGTCTATACATGAAAGACCACGGGTCACAGAAATTCTCCATCTTCCAACGTGATCATCATACTTCCTTCAGCAGATTGCAACACGAGCAGTTGATTACGGAAGACCTTCTGTGTGGTACTGCACCTAGTCTGGTCCAATACAGCACCCACTGACATTCTGAAACTGAAGCTTCATCATCAGTCAGAAGGGCAACAAGTGTTTTGATTGTGTGCTTAAGTCTAGAGTGCTCCACAGCACACTGAAGCTGGAACTGATCAAGGCACCACAATGAATCACAATCTGTTTGGACAGTACCGACATTGTAGCCTCTTTTCGACAGATTAGTAATCCCAACAAAACCTACTTCAGAATGTGCTCCATAAATCTATGCCAGCATTAATTATCATGGGCTTAAGAAAACCAGAGGAAATACCTGGGACCAAAACAAGTAGAAATCCACATGAATAGCACATTTCCCCCCTTCCCACAATGAGCACAACCCTATGCCATAAACTTCTTTTAAAACCCCAAGATCAGACATTCTCTTAACTACATTTGCAGGACTATGGCAGAACTACTGTTACTCCAGTAGATCACAAAGTAGAATTTTTGCTCACAAGACTCCACAGCTTAGAGGTTATTATGGCTAGAACTACACTTTAATCTGTGGCCCACTACCACACTTCCTTTTAGTGGCTCCGAACAATGTACTTGGTTCTCGCTCTTTCTCAGAATCTTCAAAACAACCCTGTGAGAGAGAGGCTAGATCGGAGACTGGCCAAGAGCACCATAGGCTTTTAAGGCTGAGCAGAGGAAACAACAGCTATCAGCCCCAGCAGCCTTTGAAGGACGCTAGTGCAGAACTGGTTGGCATGCTGTGCAAATCCTCCAGCCACTGTGGCCAATTCGGTCAGCAAAGGATGGGGTGGGATAGTTTACTACCAGAGAGAACAAGCTGGGGACTGTGAGAGATCACACAGCAGAAATTTCCCCCCAATGTACACATGCAAATCTTCCCTTCCTGGATTCTGTAGCCTCCCAGGGTCTTGGGGAGGCTCTTCCCCCCCCCCTTTGCTTATTTTAAACTGAGTCTCAGCATTCCAGGAGTCTGGAGCATGCCCCGTCCTCAGTGTGATGTTTTGATAAGTTTTCCCTTTTTGCTTCTGGATAATTTACAAATCAATGTTTTACTTGGAGAGTCCCCTGTGTGAGTATACAGAAACCCCTGCCTTGTCTGTGGATCACCTGTTTTGCTCTGTTTGTGACTGGCCAATGCACCCATTTAGTAGCACACTGGGGGCCCAGGCAAAAGCTTGAGGAAGGTGGGTGAACCATTTTGAATTCGTCACACCTTGAACTAGGGATGCCAGCCTCCAGAATCTCCCGGAATTACAGCTCATCTCCAGACTACAGAGATCAGGCTGCTTTGGAGGGTGAACTCTATGGCATTGTACCCCACTGAGGTCCCTGTTTCCCCCAGGTTCCACCCCCAAATATCTAGGAGTTTCCCAACCTGGTTCTGGCAACCCTACCCCCTCATCTCCCATGGGTGGCCTGGGGGAACCTGACAACCCTGCTTTGAACCCAAATCTCCTCCTCCAGGATACTTATAAACACTTGCAGGCTTGTGAAGGCCAATTTTCTCTCACACACCCCCTTTCTTCAATTGAAACTCAACTGCTGTCAACATTTCAAGGAATCTGAGCGTGTTCAGTCTGCAATAGGGCACTGCAAGGTGGGGGGTTTTATTTCTAATTTACAATTTATGTATTTCTAATTTCAGGATACCTGGAGAGTCCCCTGAGTATACAGAATCTCTGGCCTTGCCCATGAGTGGGCACCTATCATTGCTTCCATAACAGGCATTCTAGGGAAGAGGAAGTGTGTTGCAAAGATAACATCATTCCCGTTTATACTTACTCTGGTTCCTTTTTCTTATCATCTTTTTTCTCCTCCTTCTTTTCCTCTTTTTTCTCCTCTTTCTTTTCTTCCTCCTTTTTCTCCTCTTTAACCTCTTTCTTTTCCTCCTTCTTTCTGTGTAACAAACTCAGCATTGTTACTGGCTTACCGGTGGCTGGGTCTATGACACCAGGCCCAAGAATAGGTAGTAGACTAGAGGAGGCTACTGACACGGTGAACACAAAGGAGTCTACAATAATGAGATTAGCAATATCAGGCAGACTGTGCCATAAAGGCAGATGGCTGATGTTGCAAGAGCTTTGTCCATGCCTTGTGAACCTGCCAGCAACAATTGTGAGGATTTTAAATAAAATAATTCCAAACCACTTGATTTGTTAGGGGAAAAAAAAATCATACCTGTACACCTTGAAATCAAGTCTATTACCAACAATTTCCCCCTAGATTAATTACAGGCATTTTTAGAACCCTGAAATCCTAAGAGTGTTTACTTGAGAATAAGTGCCCTTGAACTCAATACAACTTACTTCCAAATAAATATGCATAGGTTTGCCGTATACAGCTGGTGTTTTCCTTATATTAGCTGAACTATTAGTGGAACCAGTTCCAGGATGGAGCTGCTGGGTTTAGTGACTCGTCTTCCTCCTAAAGGGTGGATGACTTGGGTCCTAGGACGTGTTGTGTTCTCCATGTTGGATGAGAAAGATGTTTGTAGCTGACTCCTATGACTCTTAGGTGTTATGTTGGATTCCGCACTGCTGCTAGAAAAGTGCCCTGTTATCTCTCCCCACCCCTGCCTGCCTGGGGCCAGGGAGGGCCTTCGCGGGGCTTCCTTGCACTCCCGCCGGCCTTGCAAGTCCACCGCCGGGCCCCTCATGGGGCTCAGCAGTGGAGCTGCAAGGCCGGTGGCGGCGGCCGGGACTGTTGGGGGCGGGGTGTGTGGCCTTATAACACACTTCCGGTGATGTCAGGGGGTGTGGCCTTATGACGCACTTCCGGTGATGTCAGGGGGTGTGGCATATGCTAATGAGTTATGCTAATGAGTTTGGCATGCAAAAGGTCCCAGGTTCAATCCCTGGCAACAGGAGCCGCTGGACTTAAAACTTTGTTCAGATGTTTTACACTCGCCTTTCAGCACTGCAGTACTCCTTGGACTGCATTTTACATCCAAATGTATTATGTCCAAGTCATCATGATTGGTGCAGAGAAGATGGGAGCGCAAGGATGTCCAGATTAGTGGCAGGTATCCACACATCCATTACCAAGACATAAGAGTACTTGAGTTCTCTTACAAGGGGGTGGCAATTTCCACCAATTCCCCCTTGTAATGCAGACACCCCCCCTCCTTACACCCCTATGCTATTCCTAATGGTCCATTAAACCTTAGAAAATATATTTCTGAGCCGTGGCTCAGTGGTAGAGCCTCTGCTTGGCATGCAAAAGGTCCCAGGTTCAATCCCTGGCATCTCCAGTTAAAAGAACCAGGCAGGAGGTGATGTGAAAAACCTCTGCCTGAGTCCCTGGAAAACTGCTCCCAGTCCAAGTGAACAATACTGACCTTGGTGGACCAGAGGTTTGATTTGGTATAAGGCAGTTTCATTCTTTCATAATTCAGGAGTCTTAGTGGGATGCAGCCGGAAGAGGGAATCGGAGGAATCCCTTGAGTTGCTAAAGCTTCTTTATTGGATACAGGCCAGTAGGCTTAGGACCGTACCTCATGTCCAAGTAACAGACTCAGGATCAGGCTGTTAGCTAATATTTAGGACTGAGCTCTAGCCTTGATACAGATGAGTGCAGGAGCAGTACATACGCTGGGAGGGATCCCCAGAACCCTCTTTTCCCCCCGTTGCCCCATCAACACTGGTATGGATACATGAGCATAGATAGGGGAAAGGGGAGTTGAAGTTAAAAGAGCTTATAAACAGGACTCTCCTTCCACTACCGTGGCTCTTCACAATGTTCACACATCAGCATCAGGCCACATACAAATACAAAGAGCCAGTTTGGTGCTGTGGTTAAGTGCGCGGACTCTAATATGAGAGAACCGGGTTTGATTCCCCACTCCTCCACTTGCACCTGGCTGGATGACCTCGGGCAAGCCGTAGTTCTGATAAGAACTGTTCTTGAAAAAGAGCAGTTTCTGTCAGGAGCTCTCTCAGCCCCACCTACCTCACAGGGTGTCTCTTGTGGGGAGGGGAAGGGAAAGGAGTTTGTAAGCCGCTCTGAGACACCTTTGAGTAGTGAAGGGCGGGGTATAAATCTAATCTCTTCTTTTTCTTCTTCTTCTCCCCCCCTCTCACTCTCTACTATCTCTCTCACCCCAGCCTCGCACTCTCCCTCCCTCCCTGTCCAGCCACCTCGCACCCTCCGCCCAGCTTTGTCCTGCTCCCTTTCCTTCCCCCAGGCCTTCCCTGTCCTCCCCTCCCGCTTTCGTTTCCCAGAACTTTCGCCCTTTTTCGTGACAAAGCCCCCCCTTCTCCCCTCCTGGCACAAACATTCCCTCAGCACCCTGCTGTATTTATTTAGATCCCCTTTCTTCCCAGTCTCCTCCAGTTATCCAGCCAGGTGGGAACAAAAAGAATCACTATGATAAAGCAGAGGCAAGCATTTATTTGCAATGAGGAGTGCCGTAGACACGAAAAGGGGCGAAGTATCTCCCCTCCCCCTCCCCAACAGCTTCTCTGTTTTGAACCCCTTTGCAGGTTCAAGGAGGGTAGAGGGTGAGGCGTTAGAAGGAATAACCATACGCACAACCATCCTTTGGTAAAATATATGGCCGCAGCTAATTTTACTGCATACAGGCAAGGAGCAATGGCACAGCATGGGGATGGATCCAAGCGTCAGGCGACCCGCCTTCCACCTGCGGGAACCCCTACCCAGCCCATCTGCTGGGAGACCAACCGCGGAGTGACAAAATCCTGGGACACATGCAGGCACCTGGCACCGGCCTCTTCATGGTCCCCCCGCCACCTGGTGGTGGAAGCCAGCCAGCAGCCCCCGCCTGGGCATGTGGCTGAGTGGCTCCACCTCCCACGGCCCCTTATGGGAGGCCCCAAATTGGGAGAAGCAGGCACGCAGGCATGGCCTCCCCCGAAAAGGATCTGTCGCAATGCCCAAACCGCTAAGCGGTGACAGCAAAGAACAGACCAGAGAAGCACCGTAATACAACCAAAACGAGGGAGGGTGGGTGTTCTGATGAGAACAGGAGGAGGACGGCCTGCACGGGCTTGTTTAAATAGCCCGCCTGGGATTTGCAGCCTGTCCCCATGCTCAGATGCAGCGCCTGACGTGGCAGGCTGTGGGAGAACTGGCCTGCCCCCTCTTCGCATTGCCGGAGGGCACCATGTGGCCAGAGGATGCCTGCCTACCCCCTACCCCTCCTCCTGCACTGCAAACACCGGCGGAAGGTGAGTCTCCTGAAGCTGCTTTTTTCTGTATGAAAAGTAGCTGTTGGCCTTTAGTTACACAAAACTGTGAGTGACCTGTACTTAAGCCCTAAACCTAGATAGCTCTGCAGAACCTGTGGCAGCCCCATGACTGTACCCATGCATTCTTTTTACAAGACGTTTTCAGCTCAAATGTCACACTTCAGTTTCTACGGGTACACTCACATGGGTACCTTCTCACTGGTTCACTAGTGGAACGACTCTGCAGTTCTCACATAGCAAGGGGCAATTATGTGCTAAATTAGTGCTGGAAGATCCAGGAACTGATTACTGCTTTCCACCAAGCTACTTGAAAGAGAACCTCTGAACAGTTCAGGAATAGGCTGTTACCTAGATCTGCCCTCCTGGCTAGTTGTGGGGAGAGGGCTTTTCAAAAGTTGCATTCCTCGGCATGTTCTGTGTGACATGAGTTGTTCCTAGGATACAGAGAGCCAGGGAAGAGTGCAAACAGGTCCCACAGTGACCATTTTTTGCTGGCATATGTGGCATGGGAGGGAAGCCCTTCCCCCCTCCCTCAGAGAGCTCCAGAGCAATGGGCTCTTTTAAGATGAGCTTTCCAGTTTTTACATGTGACTGTGTGTTGGGCCGAGCACTCCAACCTGACTCTTTTCACACGGAACATCTCGTTTGGCCCCGTCAAGGGAGTCCAGGGTAGTCTTTGAGCAACGGTTCACATCACTCAGTCAAAGAGGCAGAACAAACAGCACCAGAGCGAGAACCCACCGAAGTTAATATGGGAGTCAGCCAGAGGTCATTTTGGGGGGGATCGTGGGGGATCGCAGTTCCCCCAGGTGAGGTAGGGGGACGGGGCACATGACGAAGCCCCGCCCCCTGCTTCCGGCCCTCATTCAGCCAGGAGGAGGCAGGAGAAGAAGGAGGGTAATTTGCTTCCTCCCTGCCTCTCCCCACCCCTGCCTGCCTGGGGCCAGGGAGGGCCTTCGCAGGGCTTCTAATGAGTTATGCTAATGAGTTCCCCTAGCTCTTTTTCTACAAAACGACCCCTGGAGTCAGCCACTGCCGTTTGAAAAGGCAGGTGGTAAATGTATCCCGAAGTGGGTTGCTTTGCAAGATATTAGAACAGGGGGAAAGAGAGACTGGCTTCAAAACATGCATGGAATTTTTTGATGCATTACTCATTGATTTATATGTGAATGTACTTGCAAGTTGTAAAATAAAATAAAAATTTTTATGGGGGGAAAATCGTGTGAAGCATCTGAAGGAGGGCAGAATAAACTTCTACATTTCAACTAAAAAAAAACACGCATGGATTTTATCTGTAAACATACCTATACATAAGTTTGGAAGAAACTCCACAAACTCAGCCACCTGGCCAAGAAAATGGGGGTTATGAGGAAGTCATTAAGTGCAAGCTTTCCAGCACTATGGCAGGGAAATTCCAAGTCAGCATCACTAGCAGCCTCCTAAGAAGAAAAAGGGAAGCTCATTATCTCTAAGAAAGGGCTGCTGCTTTAGCAAAAGGCCATAGAGCTGCAAGCAGAGAGAAGCAGGGAAACTGACTCACGGGGGGCCAGCAGTGTGTTTTGCGTAGGGGAGATAAAGAGGAGACTAAGCAAGACACAGGCGGTCAATGGTGTACTTACTCTTCATTGGTGTTATTGGAGTAGTTGACATTAAATCTGGCCAGAGCCCAATGACTAGAGCAGATTGATTAAAGGAACAAAGGAATAAATAAAGTGACAACACAAAAACCCCGGACATAAATTTTAAAAAGACTTGGTCTTGCATGCATAAACCTTGGCTTTCACCCTGCCATAGATTGAACCACTAGGTCTTCCTACATGCTGAAAAGATTAGAGAGGTCAGCTTTGACCACAACACTAAGTCTCTTTTGTAACTATCCAGAGCACCAGTTGTCCTTGTTCACGTGCAGATCAAACACATTTGTAACCAAGCCTAGGTGTCTGGAGCATGCCTGCTCTCAGGCGCATTAATGCTTGACCAAGGACCTGACTATTTATAGCTGTGTAGCCAATTGGTTGCTACACTAAGTGTTATTCACGCCATTGCCGTCATCTTTACAGGAGCGCAGCCAAGACTGCTGGAGAGTAAACAGATACATGGACGGTTGCTGCAGAATTAACTCACCCCCAGTGTAGGTAAGAGACATGGTGCTAATGCTGTGAATCTTTCATTTTAGCAAAGAGGTAAGTTGGGTATTCAGAGTCAATTTGGACAGCAGGTGTTAGCAGAAGCACAAGTAACAGATGTTCTTGCTTCCTGCTTCTGGTTTAACACATGTAGTGGAAACTCACAGGTCCAAATCCCCATGCATCCTTCAAATGTATGTTAGTATAAGAAACCAGAATCGATGGATGTTCATATGCCACCCACACGAATCTCCTTATCTGTGGCGGATAGATTATTGGTGCAGTGCCCCTTGAACTCTTTTAGTCATAGTTATGCTTTTCATGCAAAACTGAATGAGACAACTACAACAAGCAAAATATTGCCATTAGGGCAGGCTGGGGGTAGGGTTGCCAGCCTCCAGGTGGGGCCTGGGGATCTCCAGGGAGATTAGCTCCCCTGGAGAAAACCGCAAACCCAAAAATAACTGTGTATAGAAATATCAAAAGTATATGCAAAATACTTTTTATATAAAGTGTCACAAGGAACACCAATATTATGGCAATTATTCTCTTCAACTAATGTAAACCACTCAGTACATGAAAACAGTCCAAAGTAATCCAAAATAAATAGACGTGCCGTTTCCAGGTGTTTCCAAACCCAGACCTGGCAACCCTACTGGGGGGAGGTTGAATATTGCAAGGCCTTCTGGGCAGGATGTGCAGTGTATCAATGTGTTCCCTATCTTCCTGTGTGATTCCCACCAGTGAAGACCAGGCCCTCTGAAGTCAGGAGCAGCTCTCAAGTGCTTCCCAGTTGCCCAGGCCCAGTGGGGAATCCCCAGCCCCAGCCACAATTTCCTACCCTCAACAAATTGAGAAGGAGAAAAATAAGGTCTCTGTCATGACACTCTAGGAATTTCCCCTAGTCTCTATGCTCTTTACCACAAAGATTAGGGGAAATCCCTATAGCGTCACATCACATCCTCTCCATCACATCCTCTCCAGACTCCACTCTCCCCAGGCACTGCCCCCCAAATATCCCATCATTTATGTAGACAGTGTTGGAAACCCTGAGTAAAGTGCAGCTTCCCCCCTGAAAGAATGGATGGCAGTCATACACTAATTTGAGGGGAAATAAAAGGTAGGGACTGACCCTGCTTATGCCTCTGGTGATACCTGGCTCCTATCTGCATAGCTCTGGGTTTAGTTTCCTGGTCAGACCATAGTGTGACAGAGCATTGGCAACTGGCTTGCTTATATAAAGACATCAAACATTAGGAAGAACTTCCTGACAGAGCAGTTCCTCAGTGGAACAGGCTTCCTCGGGAGGTGATGGGCTCTCCTTCTTTGGAGGTTTTCAAACAGAGGCTAGATGATCATCTGACAGCAATGCTAATTCTGTGAACTTTGGCAGATCATGAGAGGGAGGGCAGGAAGGGTTGCATGGGTGCTTAGTTCTCGTGGCCCTTTCTTACACACCCAGGGAACTGCTAATCACCACTTTGGGGTCATGAAGCAATTTTCTCCAGGCCAATTTGGCCAGGGATCCAGGAGAGTTTTGCAGGGGGGTTGTCCTCTTCTGGGCATAGAGCAGAGGTCACTGGGGTATGTGCGGGGGCACTGTGCAGGGGATTGGACTAGATGACCCTGGAGGTCCCTTCCAACTCTAAGATTCTGTGATTCTGGGATTCTAAGAAGGTAGTAATACATGTCTGAAAGAATAAGCATCCTTACAACATTCTACAAGACCAAATCACATGAGTAACAGCATAGCCTGGGAGCATTCTGCACAAGAATTAGTCCAGTGTGACAATTCAGTACAATGAACTTTAGCTTTTTGAATGTATTATAGACCAAAAAAACCAACTTGGAATAAATGGAATTGCATCCTGGGAAAATTCAAGAGATCCAAAAGATCTGGGCAAATTTCCAGGGTCAACAGATAAGCCTTTAGAACCCTGCCCTGGTCTCCCATGGCTAAAGTCTCCTGCCTCTCAGTTCTGTCATTTATATAACCCCAACTTCCTTCCACTAAAATTGCTTTTCACACTTGAATCTTGAAAAAATGGCACATCTGTCCATATTTGTTCCATTTTTATTATCATTCTGTTGCAGAACATGGGTTTCCTTGGTGTGAAACATGGAAGATTGTCTTCTCCCTGTAGAATGCACACAGACCTCATTGCTGTGTGTTCTAAGTCAGCTGTGTTTCACACTGGGCTGCCTGCCAACCCTGGAGGTTGAAGAAGAACCAAGTCAACCACTTGCTTGAGAGCGCCAAAGAGATATGACTGCATGGGCAAGCTCACTGAAGACCACAATGCATCACATCTACAACTCATATCCCATTGTAGGCAACAGAAAAATCCCCATTTAATGTTATGACTCTGAATTGCACACAACATGTCAGAAGGGTATTCTTGCCCCCTCTTCTTCCTTGAGCATGACATCCAGAACAATTTTTTTTCTCAGGACTGTTGTCTCCCCTTACTTTTTCAGCTGGCCTGGCTCTTCAGAGTTGGTATTGCTGTGAACATCTTTGAGCTCTGGCCCTCGGATGCGCTCGAGGAAAGAATCGGGCCTTTCGTCTTCATGATGCAAATGTCTTCTTGCCCAGGAGGTCAGTGATAAGATGAAATGTGATAATCTGAAAAGGTGATGACAGGTGTGTTAGTTTATCCTTTATGATTACATATATTCTTCTAATGAACTGCTCAGCTGTAAGCCTTCCTGTTAAAGAATCATGCCTCTGCTCAGACACTCCTTCCATTTTGACCACCTTTACTTCCTTTCCCCCCTTCCCTACTTCTCTAAAAGTGCATATAGCTCCAGAGAATCTTTGAGATGTCTTATTTTTGCTTTCCTCAGAAGATCTCCTGTGCCTCACATGGGCTACTTCCACGCCAAGGTAAAGATGCTGATGTGATTCTCCATGAAATCACTCTTGCAACAGAGATTCCAGACAGCCCAGGGTAATCTGTTTTCTCTCTATTTTTGGCAGTGATTTCCATTTCACACCTGATGTGTATTGAAGGCATCCCTCAGGATTCTTCACCCATCCTGGTTTAAAAAAACTTTTAGGCACATGGGTAATGTATTGCATAGAAATAAAGCAATTTCTTTCAAAAACTTTTTTAAAGAACTACAATATTTGTAGATACCTCCACTGATCCTGTCTCCCTTCACTAAAAGGCAGGTTGAGTTTCAGTTAATTCTCTTCTTTTATTAAAACAACACAAAAAACAAAGCATGAGTAACACTAGATAGGAATAACGCAATACCTATAACAACTTTTTTTAAAAACTCATATTTGCAGAGCCTCCAATGATCACCTCCCCTCTGTCTAAAAGGCAAATGATTGTCTTCCGTTATGCTAATTGTTGCCAGAGACTGGCCCTTTTTGGTCATCAACAAATTAAGCGTAACTGACTAGTACTTCACTGAAGTCCCACAATCACGTTGTTTCCTTTTGAGACATAAAATACCCTTTTTTACAGGTTTAAAATATAGCAGGTTGTTCTTGTGTGTGGAAAGAACAGGCTGTTAATAGTATGGGCATAAATAGTGAATGACATGTGGAAACATGGGAACAAACACACCAGGTGGGTGGCTGAAATGTAGGAAATTTTTGGTGTGAAAACAGCCATGAACAAAGAAAGGAAATAATGCTAGACTACATTATCAATCAATATAAAATTAGTAGCTTTATATCTTGCATCAATACAATTATTGTGATAGACATTGGAATGATGTTGCCTTAATCTTGTTCTTGGTATAGTCCCAGACATTCATTATGAAAGAAGGAAACATACAACTTGCAACTCACTTATATCTTCTTACAACAGAAGAAGAGAAGAGATTGGTTTTATACTCCACCCTTCACTACCCAACGGAGTCTCAGAGTGGCTAACAATTCCTTTTCTCTTCCCCTCTCCAAACCAGACACCCTTTGGAGGTAGGTGGGGCTGAGAGAGCTCTCTTGAGAACTGCCCTTGAGAGTACAGCTCTGAAAGAACTTATGACTGACCCAAGGTCACACCAGCAGCTGCATGTGGAGGAGTGGGGAATCAAACCCGGTTCTCTCATATCAGAGTCTGTGCTCTTAACCACTACACCAAACTGGCTCCCTATTGATCAGGACAAAGTTAACCACATTATACTTCAGAATGTGTCCCAAGGTTAGTATTGAATATGTCAACAGCTAAGGCAACAGCAGTATTACCATACATCTATTCACAATTTCAGCAAACTATGTAAACTTAATATGTGGTGGGCCCTTGGTTCTAGACTTACCTCATTCCTCCCATCACTGGATAATCTTTACCGTTAGAAAAAAACAAACCCTGGGTATAAAGATCTGTGTGTACATTTAGGGAAGTAAATACATTTGCCATATCCAGGTATGATGTCACACAAAAGGAAGTGAAACAGGATTAGTGAAACAAATATGGTCCCTTTCCTGCCCTGTGCTGAAGGTGTACATAGTGTGTTCATAGCTGGAGTACGTCCAAAAACAATTCAGTAAGAGATTTCAAAATCTCTCCTCTCCAGGGCTAATTCAGTGACAAAACCATTTTGTTGACAAAAGTTCTTCATTCCTTAACCAAAGTAGTAAAACATCCACCAGCTTTTAAAAGGATACAGCTATTCTTTGTAAAAAAAAAAAAAAATGAAATAGCAAATGTTTTTACTTTCATCCAAATGATAATGCTGTGCAAACAGGGAACTGATACAGTAGTTTTCAGAAAGAATTATTACGTACCAGTGTTTACAAGATACAATTTCACATAGAGTAGATCCCCACCAAAACTAGAAAACATTGAGGAAACCTGATTATTCAGTGGTGTTTCACACAGCCTTGTTTTGGCTGGAGACGTGGTAAATTCCAAAGCGTCTTTTGACACCCTTCATGGTCATGGCTCACCACATCCCAGGAAGCTTTGGAAATGTGAGTTGGACTATGCTAATCAGCTAAAAATAAAATACAGCCTTACAGCTGTGATAGAATTCTTGCCAATGAAGTCAGGATTTCACCCTCACCTTTATGTTCTCTCATGGAGCTAAAAGGAACATGCTCTCATTTCTTAACCAGTTTACCCACCACAGCACACTTAGACGCTGGACTGTCCTAAAGATTCAGAAGCAAGGTCAACTTGCCCTTTATTTAATTTTTTTTTAAATTATAGCATTGTATTAACCAAATTTCTTCCATGGTCAGAATTACTGGCTATGTCCATCCCACCCCTTTTCTTCCAGGACTAGATCCCAATAACCTCACCCAAGGTCGCTGCCCTGTCATGTTGTAAATGAAGCTTACCTGGCTATTGCTCCACTGCCTGTGAATGAGCTCCTTCGGGATTCAGACAGGCCGCCTGTCTCCATGGAAATGACTCCCTGCAATTCGGAAGACGTGTCCTCACACGGTGAGTGGGTCCTTCGAAAGCAAACAATAAAAAAGAGGAGCGAATTTAGTCCCTTCCAGTGTTCATTTGCTATTCCTTGAGCCCCCTTCCAATTAGGGGACCGTGGAAGAACATGCATTCCTTCCTCAATCACAAATGCTATTACTGTCACAAGTGACGTTATGAAAAACGCAGTACATTAATCATCTTCTGCTTGTGTTCTGCTTCCCTTGAGGTCAATAGGGGTTTTGCTGGACAGAACTTACTAATAGAGGCATTATCTATGTATTTATGTATTAAATTTTCTGCCACGGCCATTCCAGATGGCCAGAGCAGAGGACCATAGTAAAAAAAAAAAAAGTATCATATATCCATTTGCAATCAGAACCAAAGACCTTAGGAACACCACTGTTACTAAAACCTGCTCTGGATGTGGGGGAAAGGATATGTTTTACTTGGCTAAGAGGTACATTAATGGATTGTCTTTACAGATAATCTTTCATCGCTCAGATTGCTTATCTGTATCAAGCATAGGTCATGACAAAAACTCGTAAAAGAAGTTTGGCAGTTGAATAACAATATATAAGAATTTAGAATAATACCAAAGTATCATCAAGTCTCCACTACACCTGAAGGAACAGCCAGGGCTATTTTTGGGCAGGAACGCACAGGAACGGAGTTCCGGCTGGCTCGCGAGTTGTCCACGCCCAGCAGGAACTCATTAGCATAATAGGCCACACCCAACATCAGAAATCCATTAGGATTGGCTTCATTAGGGGTGTGTGGCCTAACATGCAAAGGAGTTCCTGCTACAAAAAAAGCCCTGGGTTTTGACAACAAACAAGGTAAACAGAATAACAAGCAAAAGGTGGGTGTGGCTGGATGAGCACACTTCTGGTAACATGGGGGTGCGTCCTAATGTGCTAATGAGCTGTGCTGGCAGGGGTGTGGCCTAATATGCTAATGAGTTTCTGCTGTTGGGTGTGGCCTATTATGCTAATGGGTTCCTGCTGGGCTTTTTCTACAAAAAAGAGCCCTGGGAACAGCAATGTCTTTCAGCTGCTTATTTCTCAGACACTTTAGCAAATAATGCTTTCATGCAGGCAATGCCCACATCAGCCAGGAGATCAACTTTCTGGGCCTCTGTGAAATCCAGGAACTGACAGTACAATCCTGTGCAGAGTTACACCAGTCTACACCTACTGAAATGAATGCATGTTTTGCAGTGCCATAAATTCTTTCAAGAATCTCTCTGTAAAAATTTTATGTAAAAAAGGTAATGGTTCCCTTTCTCGAAAGCCAGTCAAATCCAACTCTAGGGTTGAGGTGCAGAGTTACACCAGTCTAAACCTACTGAAATGAATGCATGTTTTGCAGTGCCATAAATTCTTTCAAGAATCTCTGTAAAAATTTTATGTAGCAGATAGTAAAAAAGATAAGGCTACCCAATGATCCACCAAAGAGCACTTTTAACACATAAATGCTTTACATTTTCTTTGCATTGTTCTGTTCTCCCAATAAGCTGTTCAGAATGAGATAGACTTGCAAATATTCCCATTTTAATGGAGACTGAAAGGATGAAACCAGTCAGTTTCAAAGAGGAGTCTATGACTGAACATATACCTGACCTCCAAATCACTCAGACTATTCCTTTCTCTAACGATTTATATTTTTAACTTCGCCTGCTGTCCATTCCATGTCCATGTATTATCCATAGTCTGAAAAGCTTCATCAGTTTGATGGCAATTAATCCTATTATTGGATTATTGCACCTCTTGTACCATTCTACTTACACATTTTTATCATGCCACATTTTATTTTCTTACACATTCTCTGCTTGATCAAGTTGCAAGTGGTTATGCTGATCTGGTTGTTTTTTTTAAAAAACCCTAAAAATTCAAGTTGTATAATGTTTTTTATTAGGACCAACATTTAAAAATCGCACATTAGGAAGAAAGCTTTCACATTCCTAGCACTCTCATTCCAGTTATATGTTAGTAAAGGAGGGGGGGCATGTCAACTGGGACCCGACAGGAGACTGGGGGGGGTCGGATATGGAGACTCCCATTATGTTGGTGATGTCATGTAACATCCAGGGTGAACTTGAACTTGGAAGTGATGTCACATTGTCAGCACAGTGTTGTAGGATCCATGTTAGAACATCATACTAACTGGGTGATGTCACTTTTAGGCTTGTCCTAGAAATATTGTCACACCATCAACATGATGGCGATTTTTGTCTCATTGCCCTCCCCCTGAGTGGCAGCAGGGGTCTAAGGCTGTTGCTGGGACACCCCCTTCTATAGAGAAGACTTGGTAGCCCTAGAGCAGGGATATAAAAAATACTTCAGATCATGGTGGAATAGTCCACACTCTGTAGTCGTAATAGTTTTAAGATTGGAGTACAGCTGGAGGTGTTACATTATACGTAGTTAAGTGACAGAGATTTCAGATTATACCAAGGAGTCCTGCAACAGAGAATAGGCAATAACTATTCTCCTTTGGAAATCTGAACTTGGCTGTAGAGTTTGCTTCATCTTACTAATCAATGTACATGTAATCTATAGGGATTTCCCCCCAAAAAAGCAGAAAATGGGAGAAAACAGCTCCAAGAACATACTGGTTCAGAGTATGTCATGGGGGGGGGGGAGTCTACAAACAATGGGCTGGATCCAACCAGCTTTTTCACTCACCGGATTTCTCTCCTTTACACAGTCCATGTGCTATGTGGCTTTTGTCCATGCAGATCCCATGATACCCAGATTAGCCTTTTTTGATGAGCTAAGGGAATCTCTTCTTCCCTTTTCCGGCTATGGAAAAACTGGTTGGATCCAACCCAATCTTGTGAGTGGACAGATCACAGATCATAGTCTCTACAAAATCTTTGTAATATTAGTTGAGCCAGAAGGTGATAAAATGAAATCTATATAAACAATGGACCTTCATCCTTCATTCCTTTTTTATTAGTGTACCCCCCAAAATAGCATCAATATATTTGCACATAAAAATTAACCCTAAACCTCTGAGGAGAATAATCAGAGCTGATTCTAATTTTAAGGCAGGGAGGTCGGGATAAAAATCAAAGGAAATAAATAAATTCCCAGAATTCTGCAAAAGAAGTGTTAACAGTTAAAGTGGCCTGAAACCAATATAAGCTCATCGTGTAGATTAGGTCCTTATTGATCAAGATTGCCTGCAGGGACAAAAAAAGTACTGTGTGGGAAAGTCACAAGTATAGCGTGTGCACAGAAAAGGTAGAAGAAAAGTGAGCAAAGTTTGTTCTCCCAATGAAGTTTTTATTGTTGTTGTTGTTGTTAATTTGATTTGTTAATTGCCATATCCCAGCTCACACCAAGCTCTGGGTGATGTACAAGGGACATAACATCATAAATCAAAGTTACAAATGTTTAAATTTCCATATACAGTTTGATAAGAACTAAAACCAAAGTAAAAAGATCCAAGGTGGCGACTTACAAATTTCTATTCCAATTCTGGACTGCCCAGCTATTTAATGGGAAGGGGCGAGAGGGAACTTAAAATGAAATATAGGGGGGGGGAGGGGAGAAGGGTGCCAGCCAATACAACCAACCATTGCTGCCCTCAACCAAAAGCCTGGCGGAACATCTCTGCCTTACAGCCCCTGAGGAATTGCACTAGGTCCTGCAGAGAGTTTGGCAGAGAGTTCCACCAGATTGGGGCCAGAACCAAAAAGGCCCTGGCCCTGGTTGAGGGCAGCCAGACACTCCTAGGGCCAGGGATCACCAGCAAGTTTGTTATCAGTGGAGCGCAAAGCTCTCCCAAGGTCATAGTGAATCCCGTGTGACCGCTATTCTAATGAGCAGGCTTTCTGATTCAGATCTGAGGTGAGGAAACTCTCCTTCCTCTGCCCAACTTTCTTCCCCAACAAACTCTGGAAGTTTTAATGTTTTGGGGAGATGTTTTGTTTTTGCTGTGCTGAGGAGCAACAAGCATTACTTGATTCTCAGTTAGCTTCATGCTGGAGAAGGGTTGTCAGCCCTGTGCCCATGAACGCTGGCAGTTCTGGAGGGAAAAGCCTAAGAAGGTGGGGGCATTGTGGACACTTTGATATCATTTCCAGGTGATCACCAAAAAAGGGATACTACAGAAATTTCCCCAATCTCGATCATAAAATCCATAGAGATTAGGGTAAATTGTTTGAGGACCACAAACACAGCCATCACTTACCAGGAAGTGAAATCACAGCATCCATACTGTCATTCCCTTCCCCATTTTTCTCCCACTATTCAATTGATCAAATATGAGCAATTGAGGGCTAGGGTGGCAGTTCACCTGCCACAGGTGGGCACATGGTCAGCCTAATCTGTAGTGGTCTAGTGGTTAGAGTGTCAGTCCGGGACTGGGGAGAGGGTTAAAACCCTCTCTCTGCCATGAAGCTCATTGGGTAAATTTGAGCCAATCATGGTCTCTCTCTCTCCAACCTATTTCAGTGGGCTGTCACAAAGCTAAAAGAGAGGAGGGAAAGTATCATCTTGCCATCCTGAGATCGGACACATAGACAAAATAAACAGAAGCACTTACCTGCTGACTCCATTGTCTAATGTATCTGTCTCATCTTCCGCAACCTTCATGGACAGCCTGTGCCGAGCAGAATAGGAGTGATGGGTGTCAACTTTAGCCATTTTACTTTACATCCAAGTGATACCTGCAACAGAGGGGAAATGTACAGTAATCCCTGCATGCTAGAAATGACAATCCAAAAATGAGACTCTCCAGCCTCTTTTGTTGCAGAGATACAGAGATATAGGGGGAAGGTGCAAGCAGTTCCTTGTCCATTGAAAAGGCTGAAGACTTTTTAAACAAAAGGAAGGAATTCAGAGGAACTAGTAGACTGTGGCAAAAGAACACGATAATTTTAGAATTCTATACTTCAATAGCGATTGCCAGTGTTTTTAAACAGTGTACTCAGAAGTCCTCCAGTTGCCCTGCAGGTGAAATGGCAGCTGCAGGAGACGAACAGAAGAAAAATGGAACCAGCACAGGTGGGACCTTTGTTCACTTTCCTGAATCCTAAAAAATACCCAGCTTCACCAGCCTCCATTTATAAATTCTTAAGAAAGAATTGTGAAGGGTCTGCTCTTACCGGCAGTTACGCCTCCCTTTCCCCAAGGTCTTGAGGTTATCAGAGCTATTCTGAAAAAAAATCCAGCTGAGCTCACCTGTCGAAGCCCTTCCTTGGAAGGGGAGGGAGGTCAAAGATGCCTCCCTCCAATGTCTATAGCAAAACATCCTCATTGGGGTAGAGACGAAGCACCACCAAGTGCTTCTAGTGAGCAGCCATGTTCACCAGGAAGTCTCCATTTATAAGTTCTTAAAAGACAATAATGCTAGGAAAAGTTGAGGGCAGCAGGAAAAGAAGACGACCCAGCATGAGATGGATGGACTCACTCAATCAAGGAAGCCACGAGGGCCCGCAGTTCGCAAGACCTGAACAAGGCTGTTAACAACAGGAGGCTTTAGGGGATGTTAACCGTAGGGTCTCCATCAGTGTTCCCTCTAAGCTGAGTTAGTGTGAGCTAGCTCACAGTTTTTTAGCCTCTGGCTCACACATTTTTGTCTTCGCTCAGGAAGGATGGCTCTAGAGCAAACTAATTCATGCAGTAGCCAAATTGCTTGCTCACAACTTTAATGCCAGTAGCTCACAAAGAAGAATTTTTGCTCACAGGACTCCCCAGCTTAGAGGGAACATTGGTCTCCATAAGCTGAAAGTGCCTTGAGAGCACTGAATACACACACAGTTTTCAAGTTACTTCACTAAGTATGCCTGTAAAACATGTATATTATGCTGTTTTTCATTTTATGCCCATTTCAGGTACTAATCTGCAGTGAACGCCAGGCCTTAAGCTTGAGAAGGCCACAGGTTATTAAGAATTATGAGTAGGAAAGGTTTCCTTAATGCTCATTTGTCTGTTTAGAGAATTTTCATGCCACCTCTAGAGAGCTGTTCAAGGTAGCCCATAAAGAAAAAAAACCCAATAAAATAAAATCATAAAAACAACAATATAAGAAACCAATATTAAAACAAACCTTTCCAAACAAGCCAGGGACATAATGATATCTGTAAAACATTCCTCAGGCTAGAACCAGTCCATAGGGTCTGCAAGACCAGGCCTGTCTAAGAGTCCTAGAAATAGACCTTTCTCAACACCTCTGCCATAGGTATCGGGCTAAATGTGAGACTGTATGCATAATAAATGTATACTCTTCCACTAGTTTCATGTAGTGGTTAATCTGGAAGAACCGGGTTTGATTCCCCACTCCTCCACTTGCAGCTGCTGGAAGGCCTTGGGCAAGCCATAGTTCTGACAAGAGCTGTCCTTGAAAGGACAGTTCTGGAAAGAGCTCTCCCATAATACTGTGGGATTTTATAGAATTTATGGAAGTTTATAAAATGTTGTCTATTAATATTGTTTATGAGTATCCTTATTAGTTTTTATTGTAAAAATGTTTGGTCTAAATTATCCTGTAATGATATGTAATGTGTTTCATAGTAGCTGTTTGTACGCTTGGCTTAAGACCTCTGGTCAATGAAGTTAATAAATGAAAGGAAAGGAAAGAGCTCTCTCAGCCCCACCTACCTCACAGGGTATCTGTTGCTGGAAGGGGAAGGGGAAGGAGTTTGTAAGCTGCTCTGAGACTCCGAGTGAAGGGCGGGGTATAAATCCAATCTCCTCCTCCTCCTCCTCCTCCTAAGTAATTCACATACAAGTGCTCTCGGGGTTCTCCTATGATGACGTTCAAGCCCCTTTCCCCATTATCCCCTTTCTGTCCCATGTATAGACTGTTCCCCAGGTATGTAGTTCTGAAAGAAGATCTGGAAACTTTACTTTCTCACAGCATTCCACATCTGTCACATGAAACATGCCACCGTGAAGATGGTAGCCTCCTGACTCTGTGTTAAGCATAATTCTAAAACATGGAACAAATTGCCCAGGAATGTTGTGGAAGTGTCTTCCTTCAAAGGCTATAAAACTGCTGATAAACAGGGTAGGGAGATGCTTTACATCAGGAACAGGCCCTGTAAAACTTTCAGGCCTCCTCCAACCTCAAGCAGGGACAAAAAAAGGGAAAGAAAACTAAACCTAACAAAGAAATCCAAAACCAAACAAAAGTTTAGTGGAAAAGAGGGCCAATATTAAAACCCATTGATAAAAAGAAGTACATGTATTTATTAATAATATCAAGTTAAAACATATATAGGGGCCTAATTACAGACAATATACATAAACCATAATCATAACCAGGGCTAAAAAAATGACCTGACGCGTTTCGGCCGGATCGGCCTTCCTCAGAGGTCATACAAGTGTGGCTAGATGGTAAATAGTTACACTCATAAAACACAATCAAAAATGTATACAAAATATAATTTCAATTAGGACCATAAAGGAAATTGTTCAGTAAAAACATACCCAGGCACAAAGTGAATATGCGCATACAATCTTTTTAGTGCAATCACTAGCCCAGTAGATATAAAATCAACCTATGGTCCACAAATAACCTTCTTAGATTGTGTTGCCACAATAATTACAAGTAAACAGCAGATAAACAGGGTAGGGAGATGCTTTACATCAGGAACAGGCCCTGTAACACTTTCAGGCCTCCTCCAACCTCAAGCCAGTTTCATTCACTCCCCACCACCAAACAGCCAGCCTGCGAGTTGGCTGCCCAGATGTGTCAAATAGATCTGGACAAGGGCCATACCTTACATTACAGAACTAAAATTTTTGAAAGGAGGCCAAAGAAGACTATTCCAGAGGAGAAGAGCAGCCACTGACAAGGACAAGCATCAGAATCGATTTGGACAAGGCTGTTCCATACATCTGCCCTCCCTGTGAATTTTCACAGTTGTGAAGTCAATTTATTTTCTTCCACACGTGCCTTAAATTATGAGGATTTTCAAGGCAGGGTGCTGTCATTATTGGTATTGTCATTGGTGCCAGCGCAGCACATACACCTCTTATTTTTTTAAAAAGGCCCTAAAAGTCGATCTATTGATGTAGTGTTGCAATGATAGTTTAAGCAGGTTGTCTGAATTCCCAGCTTTCATTTCTTTAAAAAAAATGGTCTTTTCCTTTGTATCCTGGTGAGGGTGGGGGATAGAGACTTATTTTTTATAAAAATGAAAGTTGGGAGTTCATAGAACCTGTTAAAATTATAAGAAGAAGAAGAAGAGGAGATTGGATTTATACCCCGCCCTTCACTACCCAAAGGTGTCTCAGAGCGGCTTACAAACTCCTTTCCCTTCCCCTCCCCACAACAGGCACCTGTGAGGTAGGTGGGGCTGAGAGAGCTCTTGACAGAAACTGCTCTTTTTCAAGAACAGCTCTTATCAGAACTACGGCTTGCCCAAGGTCATCCAGCCAGGTGCAAGTGGAGGAGTGGGGAATCAAACCCGGTTCTCCCAGACTGGAGTCCGTGCACTTAACCACTACACCAAACTGGCTCTCAGGATTATAGCACTACAGCAATATGTCAATATTTTAGGACCTTTTTTAAAAAACAAAAACTGAAACCACTCATTGTCAGGGTGGGCGGTGGTTTGAGAATGATGGCAGCGCAATAGTTGAAAAGTGGGGTAGACATGAGTGGGACAAGGAAAACCAAAATAAACATTATACACAAGGAAAAAGATTACTCAAAATTGGCTTCCAGAAAAAGAACAGGGTAAACATGGTTTCAAAAGAACCAGAAAAAATCTGGGGAATAACCAATTTTTTTTAAAAAAGTGAAAACTAAAGGCACAAAAATGTGTGTGGAAATTGGGAAATAAGTTGAAGCAGTATGGGGCCAGAACTGATGGGGTGGGGACCAGTGTTCCCTCTAAGCTGAGTTAGTGTGAGCTAGCTCAAAGTTTTTTAGCCTCCGGCTCACATATTTTTGTCTTCGCTCAGGAAGGAGGGCTCCAGAGCAAACTAATTTATGCAGGAGCCAAATTGCTCTCTCACAACTTTAATGCCAGAAGCTCACAAAGTAGAATTTTTGCTCATAAGACCCCACAGCTTAGAGAGAACATTGGTGGGGACTCATGCAGAAAAGCCCGTGGCCCAAAAACCTGTCTGGAAGCAGACAGAATGAGTGAACTCTGCTAGTTCAACCTAATGGGTTATCATATTGTTAAATTATACAGCAGCAGGATGGTCAAGGGTTAGATTCCAGTAGATGAAACAGTCAAAAATATCTAACCAGAACAACTGATAATCTAAATCCTGAATAAGAACGAAATCAAATGCAGGAAAACAATTAGGGATGTGCAGCTCAAAAAAAAAATCTGTATTTTTCTAGATTTAGATATCAGGAAGCAAAAAGATATCAGCATTCCCAGTTTTCCAGGCTCCAAATACTAGTTTGGTATTAGAATCTGGGATTGGGGTGGGGGGGTCCTGATATTTTTTGGCTCCGTTGTTTCCTATTGGGAAAATTTCCAGGAGGGCCTGTTTTTAAAGGAATCAGCCATTCCAAACCAACTAGGAACACCGTTACAGACCTAGCAAATGTAAAATTGGAGAATCAAGCTGATGTAGAACCAAGAATTTAAAACAATGTCAAACTCCAGAATCCACCATAAAATGCAAATCTGACATGAAGCAACTCAAGCAAAAAAACACAACTCTGCAGAGTCAACAAAAAACATTTAAAGGGACATAATCTAACAGACATCCACCTGGCAAGCCAATACCAAGCCCAGAAATACACAGACATTTCGGGGGCAGGGGGCGGACGACAGTCCTGGGAGCTTTCAAACATGGGCTCCCAATACTCCAGGTAATCCCAATTATTTTCAGGGTTTCCCCTCAAACCCTGCCCTCCTCAGGCTCCACCCCCAAAGATTCCAAGTATTTCCAGGTATTTTCCTTGCAGAGCATTGTGCTCAACTGACCAATAGCTTCCGGTTGTCCCCGGCTCCAAGGATGTCCAGTTAGCCTCGACTAGGGCCAGAGCATTTTTTGCCCTGGCCCCAGCCTGGTGGAACAAGCTCCCACTTGAGATTAGGGCCCTGCAGGATTTGTTACAGTTCTGCAGGGCCTGTAAAACGGAGCTGCTCTGCCAGGCTTTTGGATGAGGTGATGGAGATCCAAATCTATTCTGATCTCCCCGGCTGGCAATCAGGGCCGGCCCCAGCTTATTTTGCACCCTAGGCGAGGATCCCTTCTGGCTTTGTTGGTGCTTTTGATGGCTATGGATATTATTTTAACTGCTTAATGTATATATTGTCATTGTCATGACTCTTATGTGATTGTAGCCTGCCCTGAGCCCACTTGTGGGAAGGGCGGGATACAAGACAAATCAAATCAATCAATAAACCCACAGCTGGCAACCCAAGTGGCAAGTGAGGTTTGCAAGCAATTATAAAAGGAAGTACTTCTATAATTAAAAGTAAAAGGAAGTACTTTTTCACCCAAAGAGTGATTAACACATGGAACTCACTGCCACAGAAGGTGGTGGTGGCTACAAGCATGGACGGCTTCAAAAGGGAATTAGATAAGCATATGGAGCAGAGGTTCATCAGTGGCTACAAGACAAATCAAATCAATTAATAAACCCACAGCTGGCAACCCGAGTGGCAAGTTTGCAAGCAATTATATGAGGTCAGTGGGGCTAAGAAACATGACTGCTGAGCGGGCTAAAGAGGGATTTTAACTCAGACCTCATTCATCCACATCTGTAAGTTGATTTGCAGCGCAAAAAAGGGGTGTCACATGACTCCACTGCCACATCTTAGTTGTAAGGGGGCAACTGGTCACTTTGCAAGGTACAGCCCATCACCACCGAGCCACTGCGGGAGGATTTACTATGTGGCCAGGAAATCCAACTATTCAAACGCACACTTGCCATTGGCTGTGAATGCCGCCATATTGAAACTCGGGTACTTTTGAAATCCAAGTTCAGATTCTGAAATGGGAATTGTCTCTGAGTAACAACAATCAGCCCATGAGGTTGACAGGACAAAGGGTGTGATCTGGACAGACCTCAGCCCTGGCACCTTTTGTTATTTTGTTTTAATTAAAGCACTGGACGAGTTGATACCTCAAGGAGCGAATACAAGCTTCCTTTTCACATCTGCCAGCTGGCCTTGTGTGTGTTCCCACATGGCTCCAGCTTCTTTTGAATCCCATGGGGGTGGAGGTTTTTTAAAAAAAAGAGTTTCGGAGATCCAAAGTAGGAACCCTCCTTTAAAACCCAAGTGAAGGAGTCCAGTCCCACCACCAAATTGCAGGTGAAATCTTTAAAATATATGCCAGTTGTAAATGGACATGAGGCATTTAAGACAACTAACTTTTTCAAGAATAAATACAGAAGTGTTTAAATCTTTACTCGTCTTGATTTGCCAGATGATCAAGCTAGCAAGACTTCAAAACAGAGTACAGGGTGATGTTATTTATAGCGTATCAGGCACTATTTATACAACTTAATCCTTTAATCTTTGCTGGTTCCCTTCCATTTCCCCTCTCTGCTGTCCTAGTGGTTTGATAGCTTTCTGTCTCTCTTTGTTTCCCTCTCTTATCAGGTCTCTCTTACCAGTCCTGCCCAGCACATTTTCTATAATATGATCATGTACACATGCACATCTCTATTGTCACCTAGTAAGAAATGTTGCATCCAGAGGCCACTTTGTTCTCTAGGTGCAAGAACACATACCCTCTGAGGACATCAGATTCATGTTTGGAGAATATAAATGTTGAAGGTTTATTTACATGTGACGGCAGTATTTCACATCAGGGCCAGTGTTGGGATTTGGTAGGATTAAGCAGCTGCTTTAAAAAGTTAAAATGAGATAGAAATAGAATCAGAAGTCTAAATGCAGTGTGACAGTGACTGGCACGTAGAGACAAAGAGAACTATTATAATGACCACTGTAAAGAAAAAGAGGAGAACAACAAAAAAAGAAAGAACAAGAGATCTGTTGCACAGGATCCAAGAAACCAAGGCAAATTCTAAAGCAAGGTTGGTGGCAGAAAGTGTCATCAAGTCCCAGCTGACTTGTGGCAACCCCATCGGGTTTTCAAGGCAAGAGACCTTAGGAGCTGGTTTGCCCATTGCCTGCCTCCATGCCACAACCCTGGTATTGCCTGGAGGTCTCCCATCCAAATACTAGCCAGGGTCAACCCTGCTTAGCTTCCAAGATCAGGCTAGCCTGGGCTATCCAGAAGCAAAGTTAGGCATGCTGAAAGATCAACATGGAAGCAATTTTACTGAACAGGACAAAATAAAGAAAAGAGGGGAACAATACACCAAAGAACTATACAGAAGAAATGATAGTAGGACAGAGTTCATCAAAGAAGAATCTTTTGAAGAAGAACCTGCAGTTTTAGAAAGTGAAGTGAAACCTGAACTCAAAACATTTGGGAGAAACAAATCACTAGGATCAAATGGGATATCAGTAGAGCTATTTCAAGCCAACAGAAACAGAGTCCATCAAAATCTTAACAAGAGTATGCCAACAAATATGGAAAACAAAACAATAGCCCACAGACTGAAAACACTCAACCTATATTCCAATTCCGAAAAAAAGAAGACGTCAAAGACTACAGCAACTATCAGACCACTGCATTAATGTCTCACATGAGTAAACGCAGAAAAGAGCAGGAGTCCTGTAGCACCTTAAAGATGAACAAAATTTGTGGCAGGATATGAGCTTTTTCTCCCCAATGGACACCCAAAGCAATTTGCAACCTCATTGTCCCCCTCTGTTTTCATCCTTACAGCCACCACCTTGTAAAGTTGGTTAGGAAGAGAGAGAGTGACTGGCCCAAGGACTCCCAAAGTGCTTCCTTGGCAGAGTATGGATTTGAATCTGGGCCTCCCAGATCTCAGTCTGAACTTCTGCTTCAGTTTCTATAATCTTCTATGACAGCACTGATTATTTGACTAGTAAAAGACATTTATTAACTCATGTCGAACTCAACTTAAAATAGTGGCTTGAATTCTGCTGCTCAGCAAACTTTAGAAACTTACAGCCAGAAGAGCTTTCTTCCACTGAAGGGACTCTCAAGAGTCTTCTCCAGCACCATAGTTCAAAAGAATCTTTTCTTCAGCGCTCGGCCTTCCTTATAGTCCGTGCCTGTTCTGGATACAGCAGGGTGATTCAGTCAACATTGTCAATGGCTATATGTCTTGGTGTTCTAGCACAGATTCTACAGAACAAAACTGTTGTCTCATTTCACCATCCAGTAGGAAAGAGTCATCTATATCAGAAATTGGCATGAAAACATGCCACTTATACTTCTGACTTTAGCATTTATTTATTTATTTATTTATTTAGATACTTATACCGGTTTTTCTCCCCAGTGGACACCCAAAGCAATTTGCAACCTCATTGTCCCCCTCTGTTTTCATCCTTACAGCCACCACCTTGTAAAGTCGGTTAGGAAGAGAGAGAGTGACTGGCCCAAGGACTCCCAAAGTGCTTCCTTGGCAGAGTATGGATTTGAATCTGGGCCTCCCAGATCTCAGTCTGAACTTCTGCTTCAGTTTCTATAATCTTATATGACAGCACTGATTATTTGACTAGTAAAAGACATTTATTAGCTCACGTTGAACTCAACTTAAAATAGTGGCTTGAATTCTACTGCTCAGCAAACTTTAGAAACTTACAGCCAGAAGAGCTTTCTTCCACTGGAGAAAGTCTCCTTCAGCTGGAAAGGTGCCCTGACCTGGATAGCCCAGGCTAGCCTGATCTCATCAGATCTCAGAAGCTAAGCAGGGTCAGCCCTGGATAGTATTTGGATGGGCAACCTCCAAGGAATAGTAGGCACATGACACAGAGGCAGGCAACGGCAAACCACCTCTGAAACATCTCTTGCCTTAAAAGCAAGTCTAGCTCACCACCTAGTGGTGCATAATGCTAAAAGAGCTAGAGCTTCTGGCTGCCAGACAATCTTAGGATCTCCTGGCTATACTACACACACTGCCATACGGTAATTAATTAAGCTTTGCTAAGTGACATGGTAGCATAAAAGCCTACGTATGGAGGTATACAACCATTACATAATAGTACAAACCAAACACAGAAAGGAAGATTATTGTTTCATGGCCCCCCCTCACATCAAACTGACCATGTCAAGAGTCTGTATCTCATTTGTTATGGCACTGTCTCCCAGCAGGCAGCCTGATAAATCACAGGACAGGTCCTCAGTTCTCCCCCTAGCTCTTTATGCAGGCTTCTCCTTCCTTTTCCAAACCTTCTTTCATCTTCTCTCATCCGTAACAGTAGCTTGTGCACAGAACCACCTCGTTGTTAGCCACCCTGAGCCTTCGGGGAGGGCGGGATATAAATCCAAAAATAAATAAATATAAATAAATAAATAAACCAGTCCCTGTTGGATTGTACAACAATTCCCAGGATTCTCATGCCTTTGGTCATATTTGCCAGATCAGTTTTGCCTTTCACCCACTCTTAGGGTACTCTTAGCAGGATACCAGGTTGTAGGGGGCATGGGGTGGAGGGGTGCTCTCAGTGACAGTGTGATATAACTTCCAGGAAAAACCCAGACACGAGATAGCAACTCTCCAGGAATCAATGAAAACTCTGTGGTAAAACCAGGAAGTGATGTCACGCCATTGCCTGACAACATTTTTTTTAAAGATTATTTTTCTCCCGCCTGCCGCAAACAGCAGTGGTGGAAAACGGGAAATTGGGGGGAGGGAGTTTCCCGTTCCCAGCAGGGGATTGGCTGTCCTGGCTGTCCTAGAGAACCAACCTTTGAATAAGAGCCATGTCTAGATTCTTAGAAAATCCCATTCAAGACAAGCTCTGCAGAAGGCAGCCTTCGGGAGGGCTCCCAAATGGAGACGAGGCTTTGCAGACTGACCTAGGCAGGCCAAGAGGTCCAAGGCCTCCAAACAAATTGAAGGACAGCTGGATATATTGATGCTATTAAGTTTCTGCTCTGGACCCTGTGTGGTCAATGATATACAACTTCCTCATCACCGGCTACAATGTTGCAGTTTGGGATCAGCCATTTTGTGTTAGAACCTCCATGAACCCCAAGTAACAAATCTTACAGCACATTTAACAGGGAAAACAGTCCTTTTGTCAAGGAGGGCAAATCCTAGTCACAAGAATTACGATGCAGTGGAAAGCCCTCAGTTTCACAGGGTTGCCAACTTCCAGGTGGGGCCTGGAGACCTCCCACTATTACGATTGATTTCCAGAGGTCAGACCAGCTGGGGAAAACTGATGTTTTGGAAGATGGGCTTTATGAAATCATACTCTGCTGAGGACCCACCCCAGGCTCCAGTCCCACCTTCCCCAGGCTCCATCCCGCAAAATCTCCAGGTATTTTCTCATCCAGAACTGGCAGCCCTCGGCAGGGGTATTAGTATTCAAATACATATCAGGGAAGAGAGATAAATCTTATCCCCCAAATCCTTGGGAGGGAGTGTGCACTTACTCGGGACTGGTTTCAGCATGCCCTGAGGTTAGGTTGTCAACTTCCACGTGGGGCCTGAAGAGCTTCCAGAATTACAACAGACCTGTCAACTTCCAGGTTGCCTGAAGAGCTTCCAGAATTACAACAGACCCCCCACACACACACTATAGAGATCAGTTCCCCTGGAGGAAATGGAAGCTTTGGGGTGTGAGCTGTACAACATTATGTCGCTCTAAGGACCCTCCCCTCCCCAAACCCCGCCCTCCTTGGGCTCCACCTCCAAAAGATGTCCAGGAATGTCCCAAACTAGAGTTGGCAAGCCTACCTGAACTGAAGCAGCTGTCAGAACCCATGGATTCTGGCATGGGCCCCATGGTCACTGACCCTTCACCTGTGCACCTCCCTTACTACCTGTCCATGCGCCCTTCCCTGCCCACTCACTTGCAAGCACTCCAACACTCATGCTTCCAGGTTCCAAGCATTGTTTGGTTTAGGAAGAGGCCCTGACTCAGTGGTAGAGCATCTGCTTGGCATGCAGAAGGTCCCAGGTTCAATTCCTGGTTACACCCAGTTAAAAGATCTTGCAGTAGGTGATGTGAAAGACCTCTGCCTGGGACCCTGGAGAGCCACTGCCAGTCTGAGTAGACAATACTGACTTTGATAGGCGATTTCATGTGATTTCATGTGATTTCCCTGGTGCAGTGGGGGATCCCTCCCATTCCCCATTGCTGCTCTGAGCAGGGTTGGGAGAAAAATAAAAACACCTGCAGCACCAGCTGT
>NW_015171544.1:0-30900 GCF_001447785.1 Gekko japonicus
ATCTTCAAATATCTGATAAAACTCTGCAGATAATCCATCAGGACCTGTAGTTTTCTTTTTCTTTTGTTTTTTATCAGTTACTTCAGAAAATGAAATTGCATCATTTAAGATTTTTATTTGTTCTTCTAAAAATTCCTTCTTATTATGTCCTTTGAAGAAATCTCTAATCTGAACTTGATTGACGTTTCCTTCCTAATAAAGGTTTCTGTAAAAGATCTCAATAATGTTCTTTAACTCCTTATGGGAGTTTTTCTCTTCCCCTTTCTCATTCTTCAATGCTTTTATTATTATTTTTCTGTTTCTTTTCTTAGCTTGTATGCCAACCATCTTGTAGGCTTATTTGCATTTTCAAAGTAATTTTGTTTTGCAAGCATCATTTTCTTTGCAATCTCTTGTGTCAATAAACAATCAAATTGGTGCTATGGGTTTTGATCTTTATCCTTGCTTGTTCTGTTGTAGGATCCGATTTCATCTTTTGTTCTTCTTGTTTAATTTGTTCTTCAATTTGTATATATTTTTATTTTATTTTATTTTCATCCATGCATCTTGCTTAATAAGCTAGCCTCTCATGTATGCCTTGAAAGTATCCCAAACCATGTCCATAGAAATATCAGGTTGGATATTCAGTTTAAAATTTTTTTGAAATTATTTTCTTGACTTGGCTACAAAATCTGGATTTTTTAAGAGCCATAAATTCATGGACCATCTATTCTTTTTCGGGGTATCTTGTAGAGTCAAAAGTAAAGGGTTGTGATCTGCAAATGTTGAAGGGAGAATTTCCGCCTCTATGATGTCATTTATCATATTTGTTGATATCCAAGCCATATCCAGTCTTGACCAAGATTTGTGTCTTGTTGAAAAAAACGTATAATCTTCTTTATTTATGTTTCTAATTCTCCAGAAATCCGCCAAGGTAAATTCTTCAGCCAAATGTAAGGAGGAGTTTGGTAGTTCATTACCTCTTTTCTGTTTCCCTCTTTGAGTTCTCCTGTCCAAGGCTCTGTCAAATACAGCATTATAGTCTCCAATTATACAAATTTATTCATATGTTTGGGTTGAAAGCGTCTCCTGTAGGGCTTTATAAAAAAATTCCTGTTGCTGATTTGGTACATAGATGTTGACTATCAAAGTCTCTTTTGCTTGTCTCTGTATTTTCCCTATGAATACTCTTCCATCTTCTGAATCATAAATCAATTCTGGGTGCAAATGTTCTTTTACATAAGCAACAACTCCTCTCTTTTTCTTTTGCTTATCCACAGATACAAACATTTTTCCAAATTTTTTAATTTCTAAAAGTTTCTTATCTGAATATTTAATGTGAGTTTCTTGTAGGCAAATTACATCTAACTGCATGTTCTTGATTTGTTGGAAGACTTGGTTCCTTTTTTGGGTTTTCATTTGTAACTTTTAATGTTACATTTTATGATGTTATTTTGTAAGCTGCCTCAGGTAGGTTCTCCAAGAGAGGTGGCATAGGCATTCCCTAAATATATGAAAAGAAATAGTCATTAGATGGAGTCAGACAATTTTATCTACACAGTGACTGACAAACTGACCACAAGGAGCTATGGAGGTTTCTGTTCCTCATTGTGGGGCCCAAGATGTAAAAAGCCCTCAAGTTACAACCCTATAACAGGCTTGCTGGATGGAACCATCTGGATGTAATGGTGGCAAGAGAAGTGTATTTTCTTTGCTGCTTTCAACAGAAAAGCAGAGGGGAAATGTCAGGTGATAGTTGACTGATTTATTATTGTACAAAGTCCCTGCACATTTCTCCATACAGACTTTGTCAGGGGGAATCTATTAAAACATAATTTTACATTTAATATAAGAAATACAAATAATAGAAGGACCCCTTAATAACAATTAATGCAAAAGTATTAAAATAATATTAATTAAAAAGACAGGATCAAAATTAGTTCCACAAGTGATACATATTAGTCTATATATTGCTGTGGTTGGTTCCAGCACTAGGTAAATGCTCTGGTCAGAATTTGCTTCATATATTATATATTTTATTGTCTTGTTTTATGTGCAATGTATAGTTTATTAATCTTATATTGCATATAGACTAATATGTATCAATTTTTGGAACTAATTTTGATAATGTCTTTTCACTTTTTAATTAAAATTGTAACTACAACAGACAATGAAAAATTGGCCCCAAATCCAATATAAACCACGGAAAAGACAAATAACAACTGGCTGCCTTAAACTTTTCACTACATTTTATCCTGCCCTTCATAATATGAGGCCATGGCAAATTTACTCAAAAATTTCCCACACATTGTTACAGGGAGAAGTGTCATTCCTTGCCCTTATAGAAACCTCAATGACAGCAAAGGAGCAACAGTGGCTGGTGCCAGTAGATATCACACACCCTGAAATGGCTATGGAGCTCATGTTCAATCATCAGAGGCACACAGTCTCCAGACATGGAACTTGCATTTAGCCTTCATGGTTAACAGCAGTCCTCACTGCTTTGAATTTGTCTAATCCCTTTTCAAAGCTTTCTATGATTTTGAGAAACAAGTTCATCAAGTCCTCAAAGGCCAAGCTGTATTTTGGGAGACCCGTTGCCCATTCCCAAAGTCCACTGTGCACCAGGGATGGTACATACCAGGCAAGTCTTCATAATATGAGGCCATGGCAAATTTACTCAAAAATTTCCCACACATTGTTACAGGGAGAAGTGTCATTCCTTGCCCTTATAGAAACCTCAAAGGGATGACAGCAAAGGAGCAACAGTGGCTGGTGCCAGTAGATATCACACACCCTGAAATGGCTATGGAGCTTGTGTCCAATCATCAGAGGCACACAGTCTCCAAACATGGAACTGCTTTGAATTTGTCTAATCCTTTTTCAAAGCTTTGTATGGTTTTGAGAAAAAAGTTCATCCAGTCCTCAAAGGCCAAGCTGTATTTTGGGAGACCCGTTGCCCATTCCTAAAGTCCACTGTGCACCAGAGATGGTACATACCAGGCAAGTGGATTGCGACTCCTATCATCATTACTAATGAATCATTAATATCTGATTTGCATAATCACACTAATGGATGGCACTCATAAGAAACAAGCATGATTAAATAAAGTATTCTGAATGTGTCTTAGGAGGGGGATTCATTTTTATCTGACAGTCATACAAACCAAGCAATCCTATTCTTCATGTATTTAGTTTGTCAAAATGAGTTTAAAATCATAGCCCTAGGCAAAAACTCTACCCAACAGATTTAGTCTGTTACATTTTAATCTCTGTTTGCTACATTTCATCTACTTTAATCATTTTTTTCCAGCTAGTCTCTGAATGGGAGCTTTCTCAGTTCTCCTTTCTTTCCTTTCATTAGTGAAATCATAAAATAATAATACCTTGCACTTAACATCTGTCAGCAGTGCCCATCACCTTGATATATGCTAAATTTCTTTCCACCCAGAAACCACCAGTCAGTAAAGTTTCCGAATACTGAAAAGGTCAAAGCACTGTGAGACTTTCTTACTATCACTTAGAAATATATGAGGCATAAAAAATTGTAATGGTGAGAAAGGTATAAAATGGAATTTGATCCCCTGACAGTCCTACCATTGTCACTGGCATGTTTGCACTTGCTTTTCCTAAAAATAAATATCTTTGACTAAGACTTCATATTTTAACAGAATTGTTATGATATATAGTAAAAAATCTATGCAGTGTTAAAATAGACCATATTATTATGTTATACACAAAAATAACAGTATATTGATTCTCAGTGTGGTGAAACAAATCAAGAAAAAATAAATAAAATGGTTAACTACGTGGTATGCAATAAAAATATGGGTATGGTTCCAGTATAGAAGCCAAGAACCCAGTTAATTAAGCTGTTCTACCATTGCCTTGAGATTTTGCTGATTTATTTTTGCGTGAAATAATGCTTTGTATTTGATGTAGTGGTTAAGTGTGCGGACTCTAATATGGGAGAACCGGGTTTGATTCCCCACTCCTCCACTTGCACCTGCTGATGTGACCTTGGGTCAGTTACAAGCTCTGGCACAGCTGTCCTTGAAAAAGTTCTCTCAGCCCCACCCACCTCACAGGGTGTCTGTTGTGGGGAGGGGAAGAGAAAGGAGTTTGTAAGCCACTCTGAGACACCTTTGGGTAGTGAAGGGCGGGGTATAAATCCAATCTCTTCTTCACTTCTTCGAAAGAGCATGATCCTGTGTGAATCAGCATTGGAGCCATGTGACCATTAATTAGCACGTTCATGTCTTGGAAATTTTCTAAAAGCCATATGAAGAAATATAAAAGAACTGTAACATACTCTGGAGAGAGAGAAATCCTGTGCGTCCTTAAGTGACTCTCTTTATTACTATGATATGGCAAATATTTGTTCCTGTTTATTAAATCATGTGAAAGGTTAATTATGCTAAGCAACTATGGGTAGAAAACAATTCTTGGAAGACACGTTTTTAACAACAGGTTGGCAGCTTGCAGGAGCCATCTGTTTCCCGCAAATGTTAAGGTACAATCTTAAACTCGCGAGGTTAAAAATTACAGATTGCACAGTAGTTTAGAAGAAGGAAAATCCATGCGGCGTTGATATGAAAGTTCTGATTCTCCTTGACATGCAACCTGGCAGCGTTGCCAAGTTTCCTAAAAATGGAGCTTGTGTGTTAATAACCATGCAAATTTCAGGGAACAAAGTGGCAAGGGGGCTCCAGTTCCTTGTCTCATTTCTAATTAAAAGGATTGGCACCTGGGATGAAGTTTTGCCCGGAGCCATTGCAAAACAGGCCTCTGACTGCTATAAACTGTATCATAGCTAAGTAATAAGGTGATCCATTGGTTTGTATTTTGATGTGAAAAGGTATAAGACACAGGACTTAATTCTTAGACAGATGTTTTCTTAGACAGATGTTGATTTGGACCAATCACTTGTTATCAGATAGTCCATGCAGTAAAACTGTTCCACAGTTATCATGCAATGAAATGTATCAGGTTCTGGAAGGTAAAGTACTGATCCAGCATCGCATGCCCAAGGACCTGTTGAAGGAGGATCTCATCTAAATATATTACTATGGAGCTGACCACTGGGGAAATCCATGTGGTACTTACAGCAATTAAAAGGATTGGCACCTGGGATGAAGATTTGCCCGGAGCCATTGCAAAGCAGGCCTCTGACTGCTATAAACTGTACCATAGCTAAGTAATAAGGTAATCCATTGGTTTATATTTTGATGTGAAAAGGTACAAGACACAGGACTTAATTCTTAGACAGGTGTTTTCTTAGACAGATGTTGATTTGAACCAATCACTTGTTATCAGATAGTCCAGGCAGTAAAACTGTTCCAGTTATCATGCAATGAAATGTATCAGGTTCTGGAAGGTAAAGTACTGATCCAGCATGGCATGCCCAAGGACCTGTTGAAGGGGGATCTCATCTAAATATTACTATTACTATGGAGCTGGCCACTGAGGAAATCCATGTGCTACTTACAGCTCATTATTTGCAAGTATGCAAAGGCACCAGTGATAATGTTTTTCACATCCATCATACCTGCAAAATAATATTGGCTCCTGTAACATCCCTTAATTTGAAGTGTCTCTAGATGGACTTGTCCATATGACAACTCATAATAAAGATCTTTCCCTGTTCTTCTTGTATCCCCTTGCATTTAGGTTCTGCTCCTTCAGCACTTCAACTTAATCTATTTGTCATATAAATCCAATATTACAACCCTAACCTCCAGTAAGAAGGCTTGTAATTCTTCTGTCCTTATTAAATTCAATATTATTAAGCCTTCATGATATAAGTAGGAAATATTGCTCCCTTCTGATTTATATTCCATTCTGTGTCCCAGGGCTTTGGCATTATTATTCTTAGTTCGTGGTCTGAAATTTCTGGTTTGAAATAGTAGGCTGAGACCCTGAAGTTGCTTTTGTCATCTTCTACTAAAATTCTGTGGTGTGTTGTTGTTTTTTTGGTAGCTAACTTATTTGAATCATTTACCTCTGTCTATGCATATTTGGATTAATTGTGTAAATTCTTCTGCATGTTCTAAATGTCCACAGTCTCATTGTCTTGCTCAAACATCTGAGGGTTGCCTCCACATTGGTGCACAACTCGACATGATCTCTGAGCATTTGGAATAACATAGACCAGGAAAAATTCAGCTGGGCAGCCGTGTTGGTCTGAACCAGCAGAACAAAGTTTGAGTCCAATGTTAGTCTTAAAGGCGCCACTGAACCCAAACATTATTCATATACCAGACAAAGAGTCTTCCCACCTGATCATTTTGAAGCTAATACATGCCTCCTGCTGGCTTAATTTACTGTGGAGTGACACACTCTGCCCAGCCTAGCAACCACACTGCGTCCTTAGTTACAGCAGATTTGTTATCCCAGTGGAGAATGAAAAGCCATTCGCTCACCCTGGTGCGGCTGCAGCTGTGACTGGATACCTTTTGTCTTTAAAAAAAACGCAAGTCAGTATAGAGAACTTAACAGAGGTGGGTGCTCCCAGTCCTTTATAAGAATGTAGAAAATACTTGTTTAAAATGGTACTTTTGCTGACTGTGAACTGTTTAACTGTTGACTGTTTAATAAGTTAATTTTCAGATGGTTCAATATGGACACATTCAGAAACTCAAAATGAAGTGCTGGTCTCACTGTAGATACTGAAGAGGTACTTCAGGGAGCAGCAGACCTTCACCAGTCTAGAGAACTATGCACTAGGGTCAATAGTTGTATGTCTTGCTCCTTGCACTGAGCACAAAGATGTCTTGAAGAATCTCCTTTTCTCCTGGATGTTCTTTTCAAGAGCTTCAGCATCAGACTGAGGGTTCTGGAGCTAGTAATTTCTTAGGGTTCTTAGGAGTTTTCCAGAAAAGTCCAACAGGTCTATGGTCTGCTAGGGAATTCTCATTTGGGCATTTGTATCTGTGACAATTTCCCCATCAAAGGTTTAATTGGCCAAATTACCTGAAAATTGTACATTATCAGTTTCAGGCATTGTCATTCCAAGGACCCTAGTACAGAGGCATTATGTTTCTAACC
Organism: Gekko japonicus; assembly: GCF_001447785.1. Classification (NCBI taxonomy): domain Eukaryota; kingdom Metazoa; phylum Chordata; class Lepidosauria; order Squamata; family Gekkonidae; genus Gekko; species Gekko japonicus. Next base: position 7,027 of record NW_015171544.1, read on the forward strand.
TGTAAAAAATGTTTTTTAAAAAGGAATTGATGGGAAATTAGTGTGAAAAGTACAGACTATGTACCCAGACCTATGTAACAGGGCTGAAGAATCATTCCTGTTTTTTGGTGCACTGCAGTAGCTCAAAACTACAGCTGCTCTGACTCAGGTCTCTAAAAATGAGTTCCTTAACAGCAGGTTAGGATGCAGTAACTGAATGTTTGTCATACCTTTTGAAGTGGTACAGATCCCAAATAATAACAGACTGGTTCTTCCTTCTGAAATGGAATGACTTAACTCCTCAGATGAGATTCATATGGATCTTACTGAAGTTGGACTGTTGGGTGAAATGGACTAAAATGTGTGTGGCTTGCAGGTGTATCATTTCAATGATGCATAGATCCTAAAGAAAGACAAAATTCTATAAGAACAAAAATCTTCATATCCAGTAGAAATTACCCAGCTATTTGTAACTGCATTTTTGCATGTGCAGCTTATTACCCTAAGCTTCCTTTTTTACATCATTTGTTTGCTTTTGAGTCCTCTACAACTCATACTGTTGGGTGAGGTCCTTAATTTAATATATGTTAAGGACCCAACGAAATTAATTAGACTCCTGTCCTAAAACATCTGAGAGCCACTGACTATTTTCAGTTCTGCTTTTAAAGAGAAATAGACAGAGATTCCTTTCTAAGGAATCAGTAAAGGTATGCCTTTTGAAATTACAGGAACGTGGTCTTCTGCAGTCAATGGCTTCTATCAAAAACATCCCTTATGGTTTCAATGCAAATTATGAGACTGTCATAAAAATCATTGGGAGCAAATATGTCAAATACCTGGTAGAAAAACCTGATAGGTAAGTATAATTTCTGAGAAAAATACCCTTTGCCTCCTGTTAATGGAATTGTCATTAACTTTAGAAATAACTGGAAAGGGCTATTAAATTACAATATGATCTAAATCTATATTTATTTAGCATGTTTTATGCCACCATTCCACCCAATCAGGGTCCACAAGGTAGAAAACAATAAAAACTAAAACCTTTAAACAAAATACAGTTTAAACATAAAATTCAATTAAAAACATATAACCAGATGATACTGGAAGGAGAGCCAATTACCATTATTGGGGGTATGTCAGATGAAACAAAAAATTCTTCATATGCTAGCAAAAAACACCGGAGACAGATGAATCTGCCTGGGGAGAGCATTCCAAAGTTTTGGTCCCACAGTAAAGAAGGCTTTTTCTCAGGTTGCCACTCATCTAGTCTCAGTAAATTATTATTTAAATTGCAATATGCTCATTTTTGATCCTGTTTCCATTTTGTTCTAAGTCACTGGGTCATTTAAAAATGCTAATAATGATGATGATGATGATACATAGATAAGTGTTAAGACTCTTTTCCATGAGAACCCACCTTATAAAATGAGAAGGTACAACTCGAAACAACGCCTTCTATGGTGGTGCCTTGTTTATTTTATTCTTTGTACTTCATTTAGACCCTGCCTTTCTCCCCAATGGGGAGCCAAAGAGGCTCACATAATTCTCCTCTCCTCCTTTTCATCCTGACAACAACCTGTGAGATTAGTTAGGCTGGGAATGTGTTACAGGCCCTAGTTCACCTAGCAAACTTCCATGGCCAAGAGGGGGTTTGAACCAGGATCTCTCAGATCTCAGCCTGGCACTGTAGTAGGGTTGCCAGCTTCCAGGTGGGGGCTGGAGATCTCCTGCTTTTACAACGGATCTCCAGCTGACAGAGATCAGCTCCCCTGAAGAAAATGGCTGCTTTGAAGGGTGGCCTCTATGGCATTGTACCATGCTGATGTCCCTCCCCTCCCCAAACCCCACCCTCTCCTGGATCCACCCCCAGAGTCTCCAGGTATTTTCCAACCCAGAGATGGCAACCCTACACTGTAGCCACTATACCAAACTAACTCCCTCCCTGCATATATATCACCTGGCACCTAGTATACGTGGTTTTAGGCAACAGGTGAAAACAATTCTTTTAGCACAGGCTTTGGCCTCACTTTTTCTACACTTTTATTTGACTTAAAAACTCTTTCTGTTATCATTCTTAGATTATTATTCTCCACAAATTGTGAGATCCATAAACTATGATTTCATTGAAGTTATTTTTAAGCAAAAATAAATAGAATTGTGCCAAGATTATTTTAAAAAATATTGTGTTTCCAAACTATACTCATAATCAGGGGTCATTTCGTAGAAAAAAAGGTGCATGAGCTCATTAGCATAACTTATTTGCATATGCCACACCCCCTGAAATCACCGGAAGTGTGTCAGAAGGCAACACCCACCGCTGAGGCTCCACTGGACTGTTTTGGATTGCTAGCTATTGGGGGGGCATGCAGATCTGCCCTCACAGAGGAGGGAGAGCTTGTACCTGAAGGCGGGCCGGGGGGGGGCTCTGCAACAGAAGGAGGGGGCAGGGCTTGTTGCATGTGCCCGCCCCCTGGGCTCCTTACTGCCGGAGCTCCGCTCCTGTGCGCTCCCGCAGGAAATGACCCCTGCTCATAATAATTCCAACTGTCCCTTCATAAACATCACTGATAAAACTACTGCATTTCTTCCCAGTCAAGAAACTTCTAAGCAAACATTTTCTGTATTGCTCTGTAATGTAAAATGATGTGATAGATCAGTTGCCTATGTATCAATCTGTACAGTGCACACTTGTTTCTGACAGCAAAGCAAAAGATGGTATGAAAGCTGAAACTCAATCCATGTTCAGAACACTACCTCCTTGTCATACAAGACAGAAACATGGAAACCCTCCAGGTCTCAATAAGCCTCCTTGTCAACAAATCAATTGTGGGCTAAATGATGAACAACAGAACAAAGGTGAAAAGGAAGGACACAAGTCTCAACAAGCAAAGACAAACAATGACCAATTTGTGGAGACCAAAGTAAGTTGCTTCCTAGATTGAATTTTTTTATTCCACTAACACCTTTACTGGAGGACAAATAATTAATTGCAAAATAAACCAGAATAGTTTTTTCTTCTTTTTTTGAAAATTGCCTGGAATCAGGTGAAACAGTAAAGTAGCAAAGATTGCAGATGGCAACACATTATATAGAACATTCTTGATTCTTGATTTTCATACATTTTCTCATGGAAGATTTTGCAGTTGTTCAGGAATATGCAGAGTCTCTTTTGATCAACACAGAGTAACTTTATTCAGGAGAAACTAGTAAAGGAACTAAAGAAATGCTGGTAGGATCCAACTCATAATATTTTCCATTTGACACATTTTCGCTATTTTTGTTTGGTCTTATTGAAACTTTTCAGTGCCAGTATTTATTTTAAAGTAGGACAGGTTGTTTATTCTTGATTGCATTCCTTCTAATTGTGTGTTTGTTACCCAAGGGTGTAAACCTTCCAAATACACATTGTGTCTCTGTTCCATCTGGAGATAAATCTTTGTCCTATATGCACACCCTTCAAAAGCCATCTATTGGAGCCCAGACTTTAAGGCAACATGAAAGACAACAGGTAAATTAATGGGATTATTAAAACCTATGCTTATGTAATTTGCAGTTTAAATTGTTTAGCAGTGATCGTTAGAGTTTTTGTTTGTTTGTTTAAATACTGGGATGTTTTCTAATTTAGGGTTGCCATCTCCAGGTGGAGCCTGGAAATCCCCTGAAATTACAACTGCTCTCCAGACTACAAAGATCAGTTCCCCTGGAGAAGCTTTGGAGAGTGGACTGACCGTATGGCATCACATGCCGAGCTCCCTCCTCTCCCCAACCCCACCTTCCCCAGTTCCACCCCCAGTTTGCCGGGATTTCCCAAGCTTTATAATACAGAAAACAAATACAGGCCAGTACCAAGTTCACAAAATGTTAAAGCTGTTGTTCCAAGCAGACATTTGGGGGTGGCAGGGGGGGGGGGGGACTGTGTTTTGAAATGAGCAAGACTTACATCCATGCAAATCTAAGTTAGTGATGTTTTGGCATGCTCATTCAGTTGAGAAGAAATAGTTACCCCCTTCATCCATTTTAAACATCCTTTCATATAGCAGTGTCTTTAGGTCACGTTAGACTTTAGTCTAAGGCAAGTTCCCGCAGTAAACGTCCGTGTGACCAGACGCTAAATGTGAAGCTATAGCCTACTGTGGAGACTCACCCACCTGCCCCATCGAGCCTGTGAGATATTCACCCCAAAGTCTGGTCCTGATGGCAGCACTGCTTTCTTATAATCAGAGTAAACTATTTTTAAAAATTCACACCAATTTTGATGCATTTTTATGAGGGAAGTGAGGATTCAGACTCCACTAACAATTGTGAGTATAGAAACAAGAGGTGGCACTTCATTAACCTACCAACTGCAATAAAATGATATGAGCTTGGGTGTATTTCCTTCATCAGGGACCTCCCCAGGCTCTGTGCACCTTGGAATTCTATTGTTCTGTACAGTTTTTATGTTTTCTTCATAGGTTTTCCACACACGCACTAAAAGGAGTTCACTTTAATGCAAATACATTAATCACCACTTTCCCTTACATATTTAAAATAATTACTTCTCTTAGGACACTGTGCAAAAACCATCTGAGACATCTGAAGACAATGATTCTCTTCTGACATTCCTCAGAAAAGAACTAGAGATATATCCTTTGAGTCTGACTACACTAGAAAAACTGCAGGATGCATGTAAAGTTTTGGATCCCAGAGTTTCAGGGCTTCTTCCTCAGACACAGCTGAGCCGCCTTCTTCTAAAGCATGAAATCCCTCTGCAACTACCAACAGTCAAACTTCTTTTCAAGACCTTTTCCAAGGCAAATGATCAAGAACTGGTATGTTAATACAACATTTCAAATGGGTGACAACAAATTGTTTTGACCCAATGCACAGAGAAAAAGAAATAATAAGGGAAAAAGGCATTGTCTTGTTTGCTAATATTATGGGTCAATATTAAGGGTCAATCAAGTTTAGACTTGATTGCTAATATTATGGGTCAGTGGGATTCTTAACTTTCGAAATAAAGGTGGGCCTTTTTGTCCAAATCTTAAAACAAGATTTATTCAACTATACAAGCATAAACATTACTGTTTTGTTTCAATTTCTAGGAAAAAGAAGCAGCAACACTGAACAGTCTGTCACAAATTCTCATCCGGATGCAGATTCTATGGGTTTAGTGTACTTAGGGGGAATATAAATGCATACACGTGTACACACATGTGCAGTACAGACTTGAATCTGTTTTTTCTACTTTAACTATCCTAGCTTCACCTTTAGGAAATGTAGACATTCTAATTTGGAGATAAATTGCTTATAGCAGTCTCTAATTCCTTCTGTTATGAAGAAATAGTTCCCTAACTCCTTGAAAAATAGGAATAGCTATTCAATCAATCTAAATTTGTTGCATAGATGTCTCCTTTATACATTAAGATAGATTCCGCATTCTTTGGTTTAAAGATGGTAAAAAACTTAATAGAGAATACACTATTTTTTGTTTATTAACCAATTTCTCACAAATAGTTTCAATGAATTCAGATAAAAGCCGTATTTAATTGCTACTTCACAAATCAGTTTTTGAACTGTTAGAACCCTATTTTAAATTATCTCTTGAATTTAAACCTTTTTGCCTCTCTTTTAGGTAAATTATGAAAAACTGATCCACTGTTTAACGCTAGTGGCAGCAAGTAAAATGCAAAATTCACAAGTCCTTCCAAAGAAGAGACAAGAGTCAAAGAATCACAGTGAAAGGTTCTATTTTAATTTGCAATATACTTATTATTGTCAATAAATGAGCAATATTGCTGGGGGGGGGGACTTTTCTCCCCTTATCTTCCTTCTGGTTAAGATCTAATAAGTGCTGTCATTAACAATCCGCTTTGATGAGTTCCTAATGAAAGGCTGGCTCATTTATGACATTAGAAATAATTTTACATAGCACTGAAGAACAGAGATTTTTCTCTTGCAGCCCCCCAAACTCCTTGTTAAAGAAACATATTTAGAGTCTGTGAACACCTACACTGCAGATTGTTAGGATTAATCAGTGAAAATTACTGCAGACTTCCTTTAATTGACCTTGGCAAAGGAAGACTGAAATGATATATGCATTCATTTCAAGTGCTTTTTAAAATGATATATATCAGTTTAGCAACCCTAGAATCTGAGTTTGTTTTAATATATATAGCCTAGGGACCATTGAAAACATCTGTATGCAAAGTTCCATCTGCCTTATACCAGTATATCCCTATCTGGATGGGGAAAACCTGAGGACCATATTTCCCATGTAACCAGATGAACACCAGCTACATTTCTGGTTTTTGCTCTCACAATTAAAATGCAGAGTGTATTTTTTAAAAAGTTTAAAATGCATGAAGACACTTGCTGTGTTTTTTAAAAAACCAAAATATTTCTCAACCCAGGCAACCCTAGAACCAGAGTTGGGTCCAGGGAAATTGGGCCTAGCTGTTCAAAAATCTGCATATCTAGTTTTGGCCATAGACAAGCAGGCCCATAGCTATGGTGGGGCATTTTGGGGCCTGGCCCCTCAACTTCCTGCCAAGGACCCATTACTTCCCCTCCAGCCCAGGACCCCCCACCCAGGGGACTCCCCACCACTGCCCCTTCCCCAAGCCCTTCCAGGGGCAGGGCGACTTCCCTGCCTGCCAGCAGCCCCGCTGGCTCCATCCCAGGATGGTGGTTGAAGGGAGGGGCTGTGGGTCCTGAGCTGGTGGTGGCAGTAGCATGGGGCAGCCACAATAGGAAGCGGTGTGAGTCAGCCAGCCATCCAGCCAGGCTGGCAGGTGAAGTGAGGCCAGTGGACCTTGACCTGCACTCCCCTGCCGTGCCCAGTGTGGCACAGGAACTTTCAGCAACACTTCCTCCTCCTCTTCTGCCTCCTCTTCCTCCTCCTGCGCCTCGTTGCCTGGCCAGAGCCAGAGTGCCAGTGGAGGCCAGCTCCATGGCACTCAGCTTCCATGGCACATCAGCATCCACTCGTCCTCCCCCTTGCCCTGTTGCTGAGTGTCCTGCCAGAGCCTGGCATGCTGTTCCCTCCAGCCCTCTAATTAAAAATCCTGGCTACAGACCTGAAGGTTAGGGAGGCTGAATCTGGCTCTGAATTCAAGTAAGAAAAGGTATTATTTTACATTTAAATTTCATGCCAACTGATCCATTAATTCCCAGAAATATGGAATTAATCAGTGCAGAATCAATTAACATGTGGAGTTTTAGCAGAATAAACATGCTCTGCTTTGTCTAAAATAACCTTCGGCCTATTTATGATATATGACCTGCAGCTGTAATGTTTCTGTTGTAATTTTTAATTTATCAGAGCCTCAAACTAATACTGACTAGTAGAAGATTTGATTTTACAGACAGAAAAAGAAACAGTAATTGGGTTGAACTATACATTACATGAAAGATTCCTGATTAAATCTTTTAGTGTATTTTTTAATGTTAAAAAAGCAGCTGTTGAATCTGACTATTTGGATCAAAGCTAGAGATGCCAGTTCAGGGTTGAGAAATACCTGGAGAATGGCAGGTGGAGCCCGAAGAGGGTGGAGTTTGGGGAGGGGAGGGGATTCAATGGGATATAATGCCATAGGGTCCACCTTCAAAAGTGGCCATTTTCTCCAGGTGAACTTATCTCTGTTGCCTGGAAATCAGATGTAATTGTGGGAGACTTCCAGCCACCATCTGGAGGTTGGCAACTCTACACAAACATTATTATGGGAGTTAAAGATGTTTGAGTTCTTTCCCAGGTTCTGTTTTCCAAACAGAAAGCCCCCCCCCCCAAGTTACTATTAGCTCTGACAGGGGGAAAAGACAGATACTATCAAGAAAATAGTAAGGACAGACCTTTCCTCTGCTTTGCACTGTGGACCCAATTCAGATAGAGTTCCCCTGTAACTGCTTTGTAACATTAAAAATATATTGGGAGATCCGGCCACAGATTTCCCAATGTAACACATAATTCGTCCATGGTGAACCTTATAGGAATGAGTCCTGCCCCCCACATTAACAGCATGAACTAATAGCTGTACATGGATCTACATGGCTTCATACTTAATAACAGGGGTCCCCACCTTTTGTGAACCTGTGAGCACCATTGCAATTTTCCGTGGGATTCCAAACAAAAGCTTGGATCTTAATTCTGTTTCCTTGTGGAAGGCAGTGGAAAGGCAATTTTCAGTGATTCCTCACTTCTGAAGGCAACGCCCTGAGGGCACTAAGGAGGCCCTGGAAGATGTAGTGGGGGATACAGACTTTGAGTAGGACTAGCAGCCCCTCTCAACCCATCTAAAGGGTCCATATCATCTTTCCCTGGAAGGGGTGGGGCATTGGGAACAATGGGGTCCTTTAAAGGTTTGTGTTCCCTGGGGGAGAATGTTACAGGCATACATTTAAAATTCCTAGTCAACATTTGCAAAATCCACTTAGACTGAAAATCACAAACATTTAACAAGCCATTTGTCATTATTCCATGTATCCAATATCTCACATATCTCACTTCATCCTCCTTCCCCTCCCTGTTACACATATTAAGCAAGTTGCTCACCACATCAAAATCTAAAGATCCCTGATCAGGCCATTTCCCCCTTTATCCGAGGTATAAAAAGACCATTCAATAGCACAATAATGAAGGAGGCGATTGACTGGCCATGTTAACAAATCTTCATTCTTCCCCACAATTGTGGACCAATTCTTAACCATTGACTCCAAAGGAGCTGGATTCCTTTACATAGAAGCTTTGGAAACATTGCAATCTCTTTGCTTGGAAAAGTTTTCACTCATGTTGGTTCATGAGCTAGTGCTCTCATCAAGAGGCTTAATCTAGACTTATTCACTGGACCTTTCCCTTTTCCACCTGTGCTGGTCAGTGTGCTAGTGCTCTCATCAGAGTCTTAATCTAGACTTATTTACTGAACCTTTCCCTTTTCCTCCCCTAGCCCCTTTCCCTGGTTTTCAATCACTACTCACCAGCTGGCTTGGAGGATTCTTTCTCTGTGCAGTCTTCTCACCCTTTACTGCCTGTCTCCAAAAAGGAGGAACAACAATTCACTTTGTTTCCCAGTCCTGGGGACTCAATGGGTCCTGGTGTGGCTGCTGAAGGTTCTGAGTTTCATCCAACTGTGCCCTGGTACAGCTAGTGGTAAGTCTTGTCCCATCTGGGTTGCCAAATTGAAGGCAACGCCCTGAGGGCACTAAGGTTCTTTGACTTGCATGGGTAGCCAATAAACCATGCAGCGAGACAGACAATTCCAGGCAGTAAAAAGGTAAAAAAAAGTTTTATTCGAATAAGGGACACTATACAGCCAAAAATTCAGCTCAGATGTCTGGTGAGTAACAGCAGGGATCTTTTTTATATGCTTTTCTTGCTCCTCCCAATTTTACATCATTGTTGACATCATCTGCACATGCTCAGTTTAAGTTTCTTTGTCTCAACAGTCATTTATCAAGCGTTTGTCAAACAAGAGGCAACCTGGCTGCGTTACAGCCTTACAGTGCAGTTGTTCATCTTGTTAAAAATGATTAATGCTTCTTACTGGCTTTTCTCCCAGACTTGCTCCACCTTTGAATGAACTTTTAGGCTGAGTTCATTCTCAATACAAAATCTAACTTCCCATAACAAAAATGGTTTCTCTACATTGATACATGTATATATGTGTATAAAAGCACTTTTAAAGCATTTCTGTAAGATTATTTTTGCATAAAATATGACAGATATAAGATTATGCTTATATTTAAAAAAATTAAACTCTTTATATTCACTATCTTAATATTTCAAAGTAGCCTATGGCATAAAGCTTTCATGGATACCTTGAATCCATCTGTTAGTCTTCATTTTAATCCATCAGAAGATTTTTGCTGAATATTATAAAGTATTAAATCTAAATTAAAGCTTCTGGTTTTGTGAAATATGCTGTTTTACTTTGGTCAGTACGGGTCCCTCTTGTCTAACATAAGTTCTGCATTCTTTGTTGGTCTCTAATTAATGACAGGTGTGCATGATTAATCGCTCCTACCTTGTTAGCCTTTGGAACTGTCCTTGTCCATATCCCAACCTCTGCTTGTCGGCAGTTTGCCAGTCTTAAGCACAGTTCCTTATTAGAGAATTAAGAATTTAACTAGTTTTCTCTTTTTTATAAACATTCAGAAATATTTTATACCATAAACTTTCATTTTCAGCCATTATATAAATATATAAAGTTTGTATTTTACTTTTTTAAATGCACACCAAGTCAGATGAGGGGATATACAATTACCGTCTTGTTCACCCCAATTCGTCTTTCTGACCAATTATTAAATTCCTTTCACTGGGTATCACTTGCCAGCTCAGTTCATTTAGTGTATAGCTATTTCTCTATGTAAGTAAACAAACAATCCTTTTTTGTTTTAAAATAATAAGCTGCTAAAAGGCAGATATATATACATTGCTTATGAATTCCAATAGCTCAGTTTTTATATGTTAAAACATTTTAAACAGAAAAAGAGAAGCTTCATTTGAATTTTTTCTTATTTAAAGTTAAACCATTATAGTTCCTTTTGAAGTAGAGAGCTTGAACATAGATCACTATGACAGCTGATTAGGTGGTAAATGGTGGTAAAAAGTACCATCCTAATTAAAAAGCTTGCTGACATAAGAACACCTGGTCATTAGAAAATTCCTCTTCTGTCAATTAAATATCTCCTTATATATAATTCTGTTTGGGGGTGAACGTTCCACACACTCCCACAGCATTTGGCTCTCTGACCTGTCACTCTAACAATGTGCCAATCCAGTGGCTGCATTGCTGGAGTCCCACCCACAGAAGGGGCAGCCAGTGTCTCGGCCTCAGTGTTGTGAGAGGCGATGGGCAGGACGGACACTCCACAGGTAGCCAGTGCCTCAAACAGTGCAGAACAACACAATCAACACACAGGAGAGAGTCCAGGGCCTCGAGAAGGGCCAGGGGAAGAGGGACCTCCGACTCAAGGGGAGCCCACCCAGTGCTCACTCTGGGTCCCCCGCCACCTACAGCCTAAGTGTGACAACCTGAGTCCTCCTCCACTCGGAAGGCAAGTGTGGAACAGATGGCTGATGGTGGTGGTGTCAGCAACAGCCAGCGAGGGGATGGCGGCCAGGTGGAGGGCGGCAGAGGTGCCCCGCCAGGCTCGTTGGGGAAAGGCTTACCTTGCAGGGCAGCAGCTGCATTGCTCCCCGCGTGCCCAGCTCCGAAGCCAGCCCAGAACTGCCGTGCTCTGCTCCTTGTCTGGTCCCACCTCTCCCTGGCTGCTCCACTGCCCTCTAGTACAAGTCGTTTAAGGGTGTCAGCCCCTTCCCACCAGGTGCCCAGCACCGGCTCCGCTCCTGCACCCTGCTGTGTGGTGTGCCACCACCCAGGAAATCCATGGGTCTTCCCCCCATTCAAAGGCACAAGAGTTCCTAGCTGCCCGCACCAAGTTCCTATCAGAAGGCGAGGTGGGTGCAGCCCCCTTCTCAGCGGGATAGAGTGAAAGCCGGATCTAGATGGAGTTCTTCTATGCACTTCCCATGGCCCAGCACCATGGAGGAGAAAGTGGCCAAGGAGGGAGGGCCAGGCCGAGATTCGGGAGCTCCATGGGCCCCTATGCTCGCTCAGCAACTGGGGACAGCACTCCCTGGCCAAGGCCAGTGAAAATGCATTGCACAGAGAGAGGCCTGTAAGCTACTTTCTAGATCTCGTTGTATTGTTTGCTTCTACAACGGGCTTTGCTACTAGTTGGATATAAAACACCTGTTTCTACAATTCTGCTTAGTGGTTAATAATTTGCCATTTATGTCTGGAAAATTCTCAAAGTCCTTTCCCAGAGGCCCTCTGGAATCCCAGCAATAATCAATACATGATCATTTGAACTTCTGGGCTTCCTCTACACTTCCATTGCACAGCCCTCCCATTTCATTCCTCACAGTTTTGCCAGGGTCCACTGGCCCCAGGTGCATGACTTTAAGAGGCACAGCAAGTTGACAAGGAAAGGGTGGGGGAAATTCTCCTTCAGCTAATAACAGTATATAAGATCCACTTCACAAAAATAAATGTCACTGAAATCACTGGAATGTTTTCCTTTCTTATTGTAATTATTATAATTTTTAAAATTCCAAATATTTTAAAGGGTAAAACATCCTGTTTACCCTCCCAAGGGGCATAACCATGGCATTCGGTCTGTCCTGGAAGAAACCCCAGTGGATGGCCAGCAGGGAGTCTGCACCCTCCTTCCCTTCCTCCATCAGGGGTGTGATGTGGGCCCAGCCTTTTTCCTCCTTCCCTTTGCCATGTCTCACTAAGACTCACCATATGGGGTGAGGAGGAGGATGGCAGCTTCCTGACATGCCACATGGGGCAAGGAGGGTGGACACCACTGTGCCCTGCTGCTGACCCCTGACCCCCACCAAGGGAAAAGTGGTGTGGAGCAGCAGATTATCTCTGCAGCCCAGCATGGGAAGGAAGGAGGTGCCATCATTTCACCTCCCTGTGGCCCAGCAGGGGGCTAGTAAGATGGGCAATATCTTCTCACTTCTCCATGGCTTGGAGGGGCCGGCTTGGCTACCCTAGTCTAGGATGTCCAAAACCCTTGGACCAGTCCTAACTTTGACTAACACCTTGATATGGTGCACCTTTCAAAAACAGTAGTATTAGACAGCTGAAGATATAGCACCAGAACATCAACCTAAATTGAGGCACCAGGGCTGGCAATAGCTATTATGCAAAATAGTTCTGAATTAAATAACTGGCTGTAACAATAATACAATGAGGTCTTTTACATTGCCCCTTCATTATATACATTATTGTTCCGTTAGTTCTTGGACTCCAGAAAATGCATTCCAAGTCTTGAAGCAAATACTGAAGGAACAGAAGAAAAAACTAGACTTAGGAAAACTAAGTCTGAGTTTTCTTCAACAAGACAACAGTTGCTCTGGTCTTCTTTCACTGTCTGAGGTAAATACTCACAGCTCATTGTAGGTGTTATTCAGAGGGTGCTCAGTGCTCACTCTTACAGTATAAGAACATGATGATTTTTAATCACAAAACAATCACTTCAGTACGTCTGGCTGTCAAATTCCTTCTTGTCACTATATGTCATATCATAAAGAAATACCTGAGTAAGGAAAGGTATGAATTCTGGAGAACTAGTCTTTAGGGATATGAACATAACTATCTTTGAGTGCTGATTCTGAATGTTAGAAATGCTGAATCACTATAACAACCATTTTTATAATGCACCACCGATAGTTTTAACATATCATTTAAAAAAAATGAAACTATGTGACATGGAAGGATGGGTGGATCCAACAATTAACCTTAAAAGTAGTATTTGGCTTAACATGGTACAATATGCATTTGAAACATAACAACAAGCAGAGGTTTTTTGTTTTGTTTTGGGTTTTTTTTAACAAGTACAGTGTCATACACACAAACACCAGTTCATATATTTTGGTCATGTTGATTTTGTAGTGTTGTGACCCTCTTTTTCTATATCAGGAATGAACATATAGTCTGACTGTTACAGAGTTTGGTCACATTGGAAATTTACTATTACAAGAATCCAAAGGAGCCAGAGAAGAGGGCCGATTCCCCTTCCCCTCCTCCTGCTTCCCAGTTTGCATTCCCCATCATGTAGCTGTCATGGATGAGTTCATCGCTCACCTGACAGATGCTGTCAACGGAAGCCTTTTTATTTTCTTTGTGGACCACAAATGTAAGCCATTGACTTTCATTAAAAAATCCAAAATTATACTGTTGACAGGCATCTTGCTAATCTATGACAAATATGTCCAGCATGCCTGTATGGCAACAAATCATAGTTAATTGGAACATTTCTAAATGGCCAGAGTTTGGGACTTGGGTGCTCAGCATTTCAAAAGCATATGCCCACTGTCATTAATACCACTGGTTACACTGATGAGCACTTCTCTAACTCATAATAAATCTTGCTTCCCATGAACTGCTTTCTTTATTTTCTTTTCCTTCTCACACCATTTTCCTTTTGTATTGAATCTAAATAGTCACTATTTTAAATTCTAAAGTACCTTGATTGCTTTAGCAGAAATGCGTTTGAAAATAAATAATAAAACCATGCAGCAGCCAGTTTTTATTTATTTATTTATTTTGCAGATAGAGCTGATTTGCAAAAAGCATGAACTAACTCTTCCTTCTGGCATTCTGGAAAGTTTGGTTAGCACCTATGGCATTGGTAGAAGGGGCAGAATACGGTGAGTTTTAACAGATATGGAAAAGATGTGCTCTTCCTTCCCTGTTGCCTATGATAATAGCATCCTGTACAGGGCCAACTCATACTGTAAAATTGTAAAAGACATGCTCCTGCCTGAGGAGTAGAGAACAGCAGTTTGATTCTGCTCCCAAATCATTCTTGCTTTCCTTTACCATTAAAAACAAAAGAAGAGTCCAGGAGTCCATCTAGTCCAACATCCTGTTTCACACAGTGCTCAACCAGTTACTCTGGGGAGTCAACAACAGGGCATAGAGGTTGAGACTTTCCCTGATGTTGCCTCCTGACACTGGTAATCAGAGGTTTACTGCCTTTGAATGTGAAAAAGTTCCCTTTAGTCACTATGGCTACTAGCGACTATGGCTCCTTGGGATTCTTGTAATAGTAAATTTCCTATCTGACCAGACCAAACTCTGTAATAATAATCCTCCTTTCAAAGCTGTCTATGCCATCGCTGTGTCCTCTGACAGCTAAGTCAATATTTTAATCATTTGCTGAGTAAAGAAGTATTTCTTTTTGACTATCCTGAATCTACTAGCCATCACCTCTCTTTTATTTTATTGGATGAGTCCTAATATTTTGGGAGAGGGAGAATGTTCTCCCTTAGTCATCTCAGATGCAAATAATTCATTTGGCATCTTCCTTTAGCAATCCTTTTATTCCTTGGTCGTACAAAGGCCCAACTGCTACTCTGTCTGGTTTCATACTCTGGTTATATTTAAAGACATGCCTATTGTTTGTCTTTTTTAAAATTTCTTTTCCACAAAACTACAAGAAAATAAGGAAAGGGAAACTATAAACTACAGGAGAAAGTAAAGATAAACCACTAAAACCCCAAGAGGTGGTGGTCATATAATGATTACAATGAATTAGCTTTAAGTAAAAAAGATTAATTTGTTACATTGAAGGTGATCATTAAGGTCGCTTGAAGAATTTCAAGTCCAGGTATTCTGCCTTAGTAAAAAACAAAACAAAGAGCGCTTAAATATTAAGAAGCAAAACCAAACCAGAGAAAATTGACATCTCATTTGCCTCTTCTGTCTTTCAATTGATATCCTTGCTTGGGGGCAGCCACCCCACGTTCCGAATCCGAGTCTTCTCCAGTAAGTGTTCCATCATCACTCCCCTTGTTGTTCTTCTCGTCCTCTTCCCCTGTTGGATCCAGTTGTTGCTGCAAGAACTCACGTGCTTTCATAACAGAGTCAATTTCCCCCCTCTTATCTTTAAATTTGAAAAGTATGCATTCAGGTACAATCCATTTGTAGGAGATGTTATTCTTTTGCAAAAACAGAGTCAGGTCTCTGTATTTCTTCCTTCCCCACCCCCTTATTTCAAAGGGAATGTCTTTCAAAACTCTTATCTCCTTGCCATCAATTTTAAGGGTAGCTCCATTTGTTGCTTTTAATATCTGATCCCTCATATGTCTTCGGGAGAATCTAACCATCACCTCACCGGGCAGATTATTTTTCTTTATGTATTCTGAATACGACCTATAGATCACATCCATCTTGCCTTGAAGAAAATCTGCTTTTAAATCTGCAACCAGTCCCAGGGCATCACTCACAGACTGCTTAAGATTCTCCCCTTCAATCTCAGGAACTCCCTGAAATCTCATAGTATAGCTTGCCTTTTACATTTGAAGCTGTAAAAGCTGGACTTCATCAGAATTTCTCTTCTTTTCCATCTCCTGCATTTGCTTTTTAAGCTTTTTGGTGTTGGCATCCACTTCTTTAAGATTCTCGGCCATTTGCTCTGCTTTTTTTAGTCTCTTCTAATTGCTGTTGCTGTGCAGTGAAGTCTTGATTGAGTGTCGTCATTTGCTCCAGCAGGGGTCGCAAAGCTTCTGTTAGCATCTTAGAGAAGTCTATGGTTGCCTCCGGTCCCAGCTCGCTGGGCTGGCATTTCCTTAAGAAGGCTTAGGTTTTGCTTGCCTATCTTTCTCCATCTTCTTCAGTGACATTTTTGAAGCTGTTTACATTTAGAAAAGTTTGCCAAAAGTCTCTGAAGTCTGCAAGTTGCCTGTAAATCTCTTGTAAGTTCCTTACTATAGTCCCATTTTGCTTTCAGTTCCGCCCCCCTTTAAAAGGCATGCCTTAAGTCCATTTTTATTTCCACAGAGGGGTTCCCGCCCCCCCTCGCTTACTTTAGGGGGGACTTTCAGCCATTTCTCTGGTTCTTGTCTCAACTAAACTCACTCTCAATGTAGATCAGGTAGATCTCATCAAACGTGTAAAGCGCTCAACCTCCACTCGCTTGTCCCGGTGTGCATCTCTCAGTCCAATACTGGAACACAGCAGCAAGACCATCGGGCATCAGAATGCCTCAATCCACCGGCTCTGTGCCAGGAGAGAGGTGATCCTCGCCACCCCATGGCGAGGAACCCATCGCAAGGGCTCCAGGGGGACGCGTACAGTCACACCCCCTCTCCATCCGCTGGCTCACGGATTGCATTCTTGGGAGCTCCCAAGAGACGTGTCCGCCATTAGATCACGAAAACTGGAAGTCCCTATTGTTTGTCTTGATGCTTTTAGCACTTCACTCCTTAAATTCTCTTTTTGCATTCTTAATTATTAACTTACACGTCTTTTTCCAGAGCTGGTGACCCCTCCCACAGTGCTCAACCCTTTTTCCCTTACAATACTTATATTTGTTTAAACATCTTAAAATTGCTTAAATGTTAAAGATAACACTTCTATCAATATTGTTCTAGATACAATAAATTGTGTTTAACATCCCAGTTTTCCTCTAGATAGTCTTTAAAATCTTTCCAGTCTTCAAAAAATTCTTGATCTTCTTTGTTACTCAACTTTCTTGTTATTTTGTCCATTTCTGCCATAAATAACACTTTTTGAATCCAGTCTGAGATCTCGGGCATTTTCTCTTGTTTCCAGCATTGTGCATACACCATTCTCGCCGTTGTTATCAGGTACCAGAACATAGGGTTTTTTTGTATATTTAACTCTTCCATTTTCAATCCTAACAATAAAATCTCTGCTTCTTTTTTAAAACTACACTTAAACATTTTCTGCATTTCACAATGAATTTTTGACCAGAAATCTATCGCTTTTATCATATGTGGTGGCCATGCAGAGCTGGTGACCCCTTCTGTTCACTTCATTGGGGCAGGCTTTCCACTTCCTAAAATAAGCCATTTTGCCTTTCATGGCTTCCTTGAATTGGGTCGTTAAAAATGCAGGCATTTTTTAGACTTGGCATTACCTTTCCTAACTCAGAGAATGCATCCTATCTGGGCTTCAATTACTGTGGTTTTAAATAGCTTCCAAGCATTCTCTAGGGACCTGACTCACTTGTGTCTCTCTTTCAGACTCCTTTTAACTATTCCCCTCATTTTTGTAAAGTTCTTTCATTTGAAATCAAATGTTACAGTTTTGAACTTTAGGGGTAACTTAATAATATTGTGCTCCTAATTGTTGCAACAACATTTACATCTTGCACCAGGTCCTGAGCCCTGCTCAGAACCAGGTGCAAAATCACCACCACTCTGGAAGGCTCTGTGACCAACTGTTTCAGTGCAGTCATTTATGATGTTTAGGATAGGGATGCCATTCCCCAGTTGAGGGCAGGGGATCCCCCGATTTTCAGGCCTCTTCCCCACCACCAGCCAGCTGTTCAGCAGCGAGGAACCCTGCCCCCAAATGCAATGTAAGGACATCACACAGAAGTGATGTCATCATGTCATTAATGCTGCATGGCGACACTGGTGGTATTCTGGAGAAAACTTTATGGTAACCATAGAGTTTTGCTCCAAATACCAGAGTTTTGCCCCAAATACCAGGTATTCTGGAGAAAACTCTATGGTAACCATAGAGTTTTGCCCCAAATACCAGGTATTCTGGAGAAAACTTTATGGTAACCATAGAGCTTTGCTCCAAATACCAGAGTGTTTCTGGGCAACATCACTGATGCATCACAACATTAACTGCTGTAGTCTCTTCCCTTATTTCCTTCTTCAGTTTGAGATTAGCCCCAAGGGTTTGATTAGGAAGGGGATCCAGTGTTCCCTCTACGCCAAGTTAGTGTGAGCTAGCTCAGTTTTTTAGCCTCTGGCTCACACATTTTTCTCCTAGCTCAGGAAGGATGACTCCAGAGCAAACTAATTTATGCAGTAGCCAAATCGCTTCCTCACAGCTTTAATACCAGTAGCTCATAAAGCAGAATTTTTGCTCACAAGACTCCACAGATTAGAGGGAGTATTGGAAATGCACCCCTACTTTTAAGTAACTGTAGGGACTAGTATCTCCACCCGTAATGATTCTGTTAGGGTATTCATTGCCCTGATATTTTATAGTTTATTTATGCTCTCTTTGATATACAATGTAACACCTTCCTCCATGTCCCTCCCTGTCCTGTCTATAGATTTCATACCCATAGATTTTCCCTGTTCCTCCATGTTTCTGAGATACCCTCTATATTTCAATTGTCATTTAGCACCCAGCACTCCAGCTCCCTCATCTTGACTCAGAGGCTTCTTTAAACACCTATACAGGGCCGGCTCACCCGCTAGGCGAACTAGGCCTTTGCCTAGAGCATGAGCCAGCCATTAAGGCACGGGAGGAGAGGCAGGGGCGACCGCCGGCACGCTTGGCCAGCAGCTGGGAGGAGCGCCGGGGCTAGGAGGAGCTCTGCCGGCTGCAGGAGGAGGACATGCGGCGGCATGGGCGGTGCTGTAGCTGGCCGGTGGAGGAGCAAGCGAGGGGGCAGCTACCGGTGCGCCTGGCCAGCATGGGCAGGGCGCGGCGCTTCCCCCCCTGCACCACCTTTCTCAGCCTCTCCTGCCTGGCTGCAGCAGGGAGGGAGGGGGTGAGAGGGAGGAAGGGAAGGGCCCCTTCTCCGGCCCAGCCAACCTCTCTAGGGGAGGAGGAGGTCCCACCCACAGCCCTCAGGAGAGACCAAGGGGGTTCCCAGCCAGGGGTGTCAGGGCCTCTCCGGGCCGCGGTGGCCCCCTCCCTCAATGGGCCAGAGGCAGGGAGGATGGGATGGGTGACTGGGAGAGGGTGAGGCAGCTGAGGGACCCCGCTCAAACTGCCAGACAGAGGGCAGCCAGGCCGCCGAGACCACCGGGGGCGGGGGCCAGGGGGGCTGGGCAAGTGGCGGGTCTCTCGCCCTCCCCGGTGGGCCTCTACAGGGTGCCGCCAGCACCATCTGTGCCACCCCCCCACACCCCATGCACGGTCCCCAGTGGTCCAGGGGAGAAGGTTTCCCTCGGCACCACCTCTCCTCCAGCTAGCTCTCCTTTCCTCTGCCCACAGCCGTGCTGCTGTCCTTTGCTGCAGGGGCCCGGCAGGTGGGCCACCCCTACCAGAACGGCACACCACCCAAGCACAAGAAGCTGCACACGTCCTTCTCACGGGTGCAGGTCGGTGAGCTGCTACTTGGAGGCTGGCTTGGAGGAGGTGTCCCTGCGGCGCCCCTGCCTGCGGCTCTGCCAGGCGCACTGGGATGGTCTCCAGGCCTTCTCGGGAGGTTGGCATCTGCGCTCGCCTAGAGCACAGGACAACCTCGGGCCAGCCCTGCACCTATAACATGGTGCCCAACAACCCCTTACTTCCCTTGGCCTCTTTGTCAGATGCATATGGCCTTCCTTTGCCTTCCTTTGCTATCTTACTCTCACTCCCAAGTTCTACTATGCTCCTCCCCTGTGTCTGCACTATCATTCCTTTGGACTGACATGTCCTGAACCAGAGCCTCCCCAACTCCTGTAGGCTACTACAAATAGCTTATATGAGATGGGCCATTGTAAGCAGTTGCAGGGGCAGATTGCGCTGATGTGAGACTGGAAAGGAGCACTGGCACAAGTGGGCTGAAAGAGGCTATTTTAGCAAACTGGGTCAGATTGTAGTGCCAGGTACAAAGGGACAAGTTGTGTCTCCACATCAAAGTCCAGGACATTTACATTACATATGGAGAGCTACTGCCTCTATTCCAGATGTCATAAGAAGTTGTGGTTTTTTTGCGTAGGTTAGCCTTGCACTCAAGAAGCACAAAGAAAAGCACATTTTGTCCTGCTTGTAAAATTCTTCCAGTCCTGGCTTCAGTTTCATGTGCTTCCTGGCAGCAAGTTTCCTATATGGTTCTGGCAACATCCACCAAGAAAACATTTCATTCTGCTGCTTTGCCAGCCCAGTGTTTTGAGCTCTGAGTCATATCTCTGACACATTTATTTTTATACTGATACCCATCGTTGCCTATTTGCAAGGCTTTCATTTTTGCCTGCTTTGTAAGGTACATAAGCTGAAATGTAAGAACTCGATCCTGTGAGGTACTGAAATTCCCCACACACACAATCCGTGCTGTTCAGTCAGCCTCTCCCTGTCTCTCTGGTAGCCTTCAGGTGTTGGGTCATGAACCTGTAGCATAATATTCTGTACTAGAATACTCTTGGCAGTACTACATGCATCTGAGTATAGGGATGACCTATCCTGACAATGTTATCCCTGTGCATTTCCCAAGTGCTTAGCCTGTATTTCAGAAGGACAACCGGATGCATATGGTCTAAGCTGAGTTAGTGTGAGCTAGCTCACAGTTTTTTAGCCTCCGGCTCACATATTTTTGTCTCAGCTCAGGAAGGATGGCTCCAGAGCAAACTAATTTATGCAGTAGCCAAATTGCTCACTCACAATAATGCCAGTAGCTCACAAAGTAGAATTTTTGCTCACAAGACTCCACAGCTTACAGGGAGTATTGCTCCAGGGAATACTTTTTAAAATCGTGGCTATTACTCTAAATTGATGTCAGATTAGCTTTGTATTAAATGTTATGAGGGGCACCTTCAAGGGCTTGTGGGTGCATCTCGTTTTCTTCTCCCCCACTATATTCTCTTTTTTCCTTTTTTGCAAACCTGTATAGCCTTTTTTCCTGCTTCCTTCTCTTCTTCCCATGCATAAGCCAATCTACCTTCATCTCCTCCCCTGTCTTCATCTTTCCTTCCTTCTCTCCCTTCCCTTGGCAGCCTCCCCCCCCCAAAAATAATGTGGTCAGGTTGCATGATGCCAGCTTCCAGTTGGGGCTGAGCTGCATGATGCCAGCGGGGCCAGGCCCAGTTGCATGGTAGGGAACCTGTGAGGACTTGTTGGGGACCTCTCACTTTTACCTGTACCCTCCTATCCATACTATTTCCTCTTTTTCTCTTCCTGGCAGCCCCCATATCTCAGCTTTCCCTGTTTCCTTCTCAGCTTCCCACCCACCCACCTAACATTTATCTGTGACAAATACTCTGAAGTGATATGATGTTGCCAATGTGACGCCAACATGATGATCTAGGATTCAGACAAAACTCTTTGTTTTTACTGTGGAGGTTTATCAAGATCCTAGAGTGTTGGATGAAAGTCATGTTGGCAATGTGACATCACTTCCATGTATTTGCCAGCAGAGACATTATGCCAACAGTGTGGTGTCATTCCCCCTATCCTAGCCCCTTCCCTCACCTGCAGGTTGCCAGTGAATGGCTGATAACACTACCCTTTTGCTTGTTTGTTTTGATTTCAGATTTCTCTGCAAACCTGAGGCTTTTCTCAAGTTTGTAGAAAGTTCCATAACCATGATCTCTGGATTTAAGTATCCATAGATGGGGCCATCTTAAGAATTATACTGACAACTAGGGGGCCCACATATTGACAACTAGGGGACTGTATCTCATTTTCTCCTCCCCCAGTATTTCTTCCTTCTTTTCCATTAAAGCCCCCAGATTCCCTCCCTTTTCTTGCTTCCTTCTGTGCTTCCAATCTACCAGCCAATCTACCTTTATCTGCCCCTGTCTTCAGCTTTTCAACCTTCCCTCTCCTGGCAGCCTTTCCTTAGGTGCCAGCTGTGCCAGGCTCAGTTGGAGAACCTGCAAGGGCTTGTGGGGAGCATCTCATTTCCCCTTTCCCCACTATTTCCTCTTACCCATATCTTCACCTTTCTACTTCCTTTTCTGCTTCCCAGCCATGAACCAATTTACCTTTTATCAGCCCCCCCATCTTCAGCTATATTTATCATTCATTTACACCATGCCTTTCTCCACAATGGAGGCCCAAAGCAGCTCACGTTATTGTCCTGTCCTCCATTGTACTTCACAGCATCCCTGTGAAGTAGGTTAGGCTGAGAATTTGTGGCTAGTCCAAGGTTACCCAGTGAGCACCACAGCAGAGTGTGTGGGTGAGATGTGCAAGTCATCTGGTAGTGATTCATTCACCTGGTGGTTCCTGGCAGGCCTGGTCCCAATGAGTCGTCCCTCAAAGGGCCCTGTTCCCTTCCCCCACCTTTTACTGACATAAACCAAGGCTTGAAAGTGGTTGTGGTTGCCTAGCAATGGCCACTGAAGGTTTTCATTTCTTAAAGCTATAGGCACGCCTATCATTTTTGAAGTTTTTAACTCCCCCACTTGTTTGTTTGTTTTTAAGATTTCATGCTTTTCTGCAACCCTGGGGCTTTTCTCAGGTTTGTAATAAAATCTGTCTTGTATATTCACATCTCCAATCTCCAGATTTAAGTATCCACAGATGGGGCCACATTGAGAATTAGAAATATTGGTGTAATGTAATGTATTATATGTAATGTAATGTAAAGTTGTAAATTCAGGTTTGCTAAGGCCATGCAATAACACCATACACATTTAGCAAAGTCTGCGCATACTCAAACATGTGAAAGATTTTTTTAAAATCCAATATAAAAAGAAGAAAATTGAAGGGTTTGTGTGTGTGCTAGCATCATTAATTTAGTTAAGCATCTGCTCTCCCACTGTGAATTTAACTCTTCGGTAATTAGGAGAGTCTAGTTCCTCTGAGCCATTTTGTGATTAAATGTGCTTAAGATCAATAAACTGCCATGAGTGATTACAGTCATGTCAGATTAATCCCCCTGCAGAAAGTAATACCCTCTCTTTAAGCTGTCAAAGGAAGAGAGTAGGACGCAAAGATAAACTGAGGAACAACTGGAAAAGGGAGGCCACAGATTTCTCTAATATCTTTTGATTTTCTTTACATTAAAACAAGAGGTTTCTGACTGTGTTTTTTTAATCAAAGGGTTAATGTTTAATATACAGTTGTTTCTTCCTTTGTTGTGCAATCTGCCCTTCATCCCACACAGCTTCATCAATTAGGATCTTATTCTTGCATTACTACAAGATAATGTGTTGAATCCAACCAGCTTTTCCACTGGTAGAAAAGGGAAGAGGAGATCCCTTGTTCTAGTTATTCAATTCATTAATATATAAATATATAATGGATTCAATGGGAAGCACATTTTTACTGTAAGCCTCCCCCCCCCCCAATATCCAGCTGAGATGAAATTGGGTACTGCTCACCCATTGGAGGAAGGACAGAGTGGGCACTATTAGGCACGTATGGCTGCAATCTGCAAATTCATGCATTCCATAGCTTGCTGTTCTCCATTTCTTTCCACGTGTTTCTTCCCTGCTCCAGAAAAATAATGAAAGAAAAATAGTGAGGTGGAATAAGATGTGGGTTTAGGCAAGATTTAGTTCCTCTCACTCATGTCGTCCTAGCCCCACCCCACTCTCTCTTTTATTGCACATTAGCAAGTGTGAGAGAATACTGGATATGTTGTGAGTTCTCACATCTTTCTGTATCATGGATCTGGTCAGTTTTGGCCCTTGGTCTATTTCTCTTTTTCTTTCTTTCTTGAACATACATTATTGGGAGGACAAATTCTGCT
>NW_015171544.1:30953-102608 GCF_001447785.1 Gekko japonicus
CTTGGTGATGCAAGCAGTCATCTGACCACTACAGTGGCAGTGCTGCATACCACTGGGGCTGAGTATAGTGTTTCCTGTATTCCTCTCCAGTCTACAGCATTGCCAATATGCTAGGGTGCACAAACAAAGCATCCTGTGGCTAGCAGCTTCAACGTCAGAGGATACAGGAAAGCAATCAGAAATCATTTTTTTGCATAGAATCAAAGCCCACCCCAAACAGGGGAACCACTAATGTGATTGGTGTCAACTGAACACTTGACAAAGACCGGTCTCTCAACATATCCCTTTTAATGGCAAGATCTGCGTGACAGCTAAATGGTAAATATCTCCATCACTTACATATCTGCTGAGTGAGTCTCCCCATCCTAACTCAGACAAGCAGGCAACAGAACAAGGCTAGAAGCAAAGATTTTTGAAAAGTTCAATTTGTTATTTTTTTGAACAAATTTAGAGTCCAGTGGGACCTTTAATACCAACAAAGATTTATTCAAAATATTAGCTTTTGTGTGCATGCACACTTTTTCAAATACATGTGTATGTACACGAAAGCTCATACCTCGAATAAACCTTTGTTGGTCTTAAAGGTTCCACTGGACTCTACATTTGCTCTACTGCTTCAGATCAACACGGCTGACCAACAGGATCTATTGTTATTTTATTGTTGTTGTTTGGATTGCTTATAATAATTACAATAACAATTTGAAGTTTTTTAGTTTGGGTTTTAGTTAGTCAATATCCAAATGCATATCTGTAACACCGACAGATAGAAGAAAATTAACTCCACCACTGTCACCAATATGGGAAAAGAAAAAGGAACCAAAAGAATAAGCTGTAAGAGTCACAGATGGATTTGGGTTTCATGGAGAACAAAAGACCAAAAATATGTGATAATTCAAGGCATCATGAAAATAATTGATTTATTAACAACAGAAATCAATTAAATAGAGAACATGAGGAAAAGCAGCAGATCGGTGTAATGAGGAATAGAGTCAAAACCAGAATAAGAGAGATCTTGTTAACTTGTAGTAGTAAATGAAGGCTAATGAAAGTACATGAGAAAGAGGTAAATTGGTTTAGAATAATAAGAAGGAACACAATAAGGAAACACAAGTGGTGAGAAAGAAGTACAAGAGAATTTATGGTCTATACAAAGCAAAAACAAAAGAACTAGCCAAAGGCCGAAAGGACAAGGAAATGGGGCATTTATTTTAATGCTTTTGTTTTTGCATTTAATCTTAATATAGACATAATATGAGAAATTATGACAGAGAATCTTATGAAATTGCCAGTTTATTTTCAAATGCTGCATTTAATTTTGAACTGTTTTCTTAATGCAGGTGGAAATCATTTGTGGAGTTTCTGAAGGAAGTTCAGGATGGGGTAGATCCTTCCTTTCTTGTATACAGAAGTAAGCTAGATCATTGCTGTTTTTGATGAAATCTAACCACAGCAAGCAGTCAACTGTATTTTAGCATTGTGTAGAAAACTGTTGAAATATCCCCCAGTTTCTACAGATTACTCTGTAAGGTGTCCCAGTAATATCCAGGAGGTGACTAAACACTGAGAAAATTACAATAATCGCTACTGTCTGAGAATGATCGGGATGCTTGTACCATGCTAAGCTGCTTGCACTGTACTAAGACTGAAAACTAAACCAGTTTTATGACATAGATCTGCATGAATATTTCTGCTTCATAGAGAAAAGTACATATGGTGTCATTTGTGATGAGCGTAACCACTTGTGCTACCTTAATAAGCAAAACATGACACTTGACTACAAATGATAGGGTATGAAAAGTACTGAGACTTAGTAGCGATTTCAGCTCTCATACTTTGTTTCAGCTCAGAACAAGACAAGAACTACCGGCTCACAGGTCGGTTCATAAAGGCAAGCAACCCACACCCCAAACACACCCCTACAATTGTCATAGGCTATTTACAGTGGCCAAGAGTTCCATGGGCTCTCGGCCTGGAGCCTAGCCCTCCGATTGGAGCGGGCTAGGATCCGCTTGGCCCATTGTCCCTGAGAGCAAAGCTCGGCCGCTTCGCATGACCATGTGACGACCTAGCCGCGCACACGGTCAAAGCTGGATACATTACAGGTTAGTAAGAAAATTAACTTCTGTTAAGTGGCTCCTAGAAGAATCAACTTCAGTGCTTAATTTGAAGCTAGGTTTTCACCATGAAGCCAAGCCCTGGCCCTGGGAACAGGAAGCATGCCCACATTAGGATCTCTCAGCTCCCATTGCCCACTGCCAATTCCAGTGGTCAGCAGAAGAAAAATTGAGTAAAAAATCATGAGTGGTGTGATGGTGTTACGTCACTTCTGTGGAAACCCTGGAAATGTCACTGTGCCTCTCTAGGAAACCATGTAATTTCCAGTGATTCATATGGAGGCCAGACATCACTTATGGGTTTTCCCTGAAAGAGACATAATGCTGTTGCAACACCCCCTCTTGTCTTCCACACTTTGACTTTTCCCCAGGGCACCAAAATAGGGTTGTCAACCTCTAAGTGGGGCATGGAGACCTCCCAGAATTACAACTGATCTCCAGACTACAGAGATCAATTTCCCTGGAGAAAATGGCTGTTTGGAGGGTGGACTCTAATGGCATCACACCCCGCTGAGGTCTCTCCTGTCCCTAAACCCTGTTCTCCCCAGGCTCCACTCCTAAATCTCCAGGAATTTCCCAGCCCACAATTGGCAACCCTCCAGCAGAATCACTAAGACCACCCCTGCTATCGCAGAGATAATACTTTGCACCTTGCCCAACTCCAAGAGACTATACATTCTATTAGGTCTAGCCTTGAAAGTGTATGTTTATTTCCTAAGAACAAG
Source organism: Gekko japonicus (assembly GCF_001447785.1). Classification (NCBI taxonomy): domain Eukaryota; kingdom Metazoa; phylum Chordata; class Lepidosauria; order Squamata; family Gekkonidae; genus Gekko; species Gekko japonicus. The sequence goes on from NW_015171544.1 coordinate 33,793, forward strand.
TTTGTGTCAATACTTCCTCTGAGCCTTCCCTCTTAAACATAATACTCACCCAGCTGCAGCCCTGCTGCAGTAGGGTTGCTATACCCCCTGGTGGAGGCTGGGGTCCCCCACTGCCAGAACCTGTCCCCAGCCGCTGACCAGCTAACCAGTGGAGGACTTAGCAGGAGAAAGCACAATGCCCAGACAAGGTTGCTGGCATCACACAGGAAGTGATGTCATCACACCAGCAATATCCAAGCAATGATCTGGTATTTGGATGAAAACTCTACGTTAGAAACTAATTTTACCATAAAGTTTTTGCCCAAATACCAGAGCATCACAGCATGATAACATCATTTCCCGTGCAATGCCAGCAACCTGGTCTGGGCATTGTGGTTTCTCCTGGTAAATCCTCCCCCCCAATTCTCTGCCAGTAGCCAGGAGGGACTTGGAAACCCTATGCTGCAGTAACATATTTTCTGAGGGAATCTTTAGAAGATATAGAAATAAGGAAAAATAAACTTTCACATGATTTTCAAATATAGCAGTAGAAGAAGAAGAAGAGAAGAAGAAGAATTTGGATTTATACCCCACCCTTCACTCAGAGTCTCAGAGCGGCTTACAAATTCCTTTCCCTTCCCCTCCGCACAACAGACGCCCTGTGAGGTAGGCGGGGCCGAAAGAGCTCTTTCAAGAACTGCTCTTTCAAGAACAGCTCTGGCAGAACTATGGCTTGCCCAAGTTCATCCAGCAGCTGCAAGTAGCGGAGTGGGGAATCAAACCCAGTTCTCCCAGATTAGAGTCTGCACACCTAACCACTACACCAAATTGGCTCTCAGTATACATTGCAGTGGCTGGTGAGGTAAGGGAGAAGTATTGAAAACACCACTGAATAGAGAACTGGAGGAAATTGAGCCTTATGTCTTTACTAAACAGGTGTCTGCTAGAGGTAGCCAAGACACAAGTAGCTCACACAGCACTTTGCAGGAAGTCTACTAATGACCAGCAACTTCCGGTGCAGATACAGGCCAATCAGCTCTAAATCTAGCCCTTCTCCAGATTGGTGCTATTACTGCTTTTCTGACCAGGGCCATCTGCATGCAGCATTGGCTGCTGAATTAAGCTATGGAAAATGCACATTGCACCTATTTGTGCTCATGGTTCTTCAGTTATCCAGTTTAGAGCATGTACACAAAAGCTGGCTTCTATACCTGGGTAAGATCAGGGCTATTTTTGGGCAGGAACGCACAGGAATGGAGTTCCGGCTGGCTCCTGAGTTGGTCACACCCAGCAGGAACTCATTAGCATAATAGGCCACATCCAACAGCAGAAACTCATTAGGATTGGCTACATTAGGGGTTTGTGGCCTAATATGCAAAGAAGTTCCTGCTACCAAAAAAGCCCTGAGTTTTGAGAATAAACAAAGTAAACAGAATAAGAAGCAAAAAGTGGGTGTGGCTGGATGACCACACTTCTGGTAACATGGGGGTGTGGTCTAATATGCTAATGAGCTGTGCTGTCAAGGTGTGGCCTAATATGCGAATGAGTTTCTGCAGTTGGGTGTGGCCTATTATGCTAATGAGTTCCTGCTGGGCTTTTTCTACAAAAAAAAACCCTGGGTAAGATGTTTTTATGAGTCATTCAAAGGAGTGTGACAATATTATCTTTTTCAACATTTTGCTGAAATGCTAAAGTAAATTGAAAATAGAATCAAGGTTGAATATGTCCAATGTCAGTGTTGAGATATTATTTACACTACCACCTGGTACTTCAGAAATTTACATCCTCATGCATATCTTAGAGAACCCTATTCTAGGCAAATGACATCCCACTCTTTCAACTGCATAAAACAATTTGCCATTTTTCTTTTTAGGAGGAAAAAATGAAGATGACTCTCAGGTATTGTCAAAAACATATGTTTATTATTATTAAGACAGTCTGAAGGTCAAACTAGACATTCCTTTTTTAAAAGAGGGAATCTCGGTTTCCTGAACTGGACACTCTCTCACTGAAGCTATCAAGCAGCTGTGGGAACTCTTGCTTTCACTGGCATGTCATTTTTTTCTGACCAGAAATGGCACTGAAGGGGAGTTGCTTCCCTCTTTTTGGCTGCTCCACCTGTACTGGCTGCATGTGTAACAGTCAAGAATAGGGAATGCCATTTTGGTAAAGCCTAATTTGGCCTTGATTTGTAAATGTTTATACTCGAAACTTCACAGTATGGACAAAATACCTAGAAATTCTTCCCATATTCATCATCCTCTACTTATACCATGCCAAACTATGTAAAATGGTTAGGCATGAGACTGACTTTCACAAGCTTCCTAGTTCAGCTTGAATATCAGTTTTCAATTTTGCTTCTCCCTTGTAGGAAATAAATCTGAGTATTTCCACCAAGTTTTTCTTTCATCATACCAAGTTTTTCTAATGACAATATATGCATCTCTCAACATTCTTTGTATAGTATTTGCATATTTATTTATTTATAGTGTGCTTTTCTCACTGAGAATTAAGGTGGATTACACAATGTAAATCAGTTTGATCAATAGGATGATCCATCTAGTAAGCAATATAATAGGATTTGGAATTGCAAAAATTGTACATAAATGGCATAAAAGGTGTGTTCTTATAAATGGTGCATAAATGGTATGTACACATAAATGTTTAAAATGGCATTAAAAAGGCAAAAGACTCATCCTCCACAGCAATGAAAATGAGACTGACTGAAACCAACGAAAATGACAACACGCACAATCAAAAACTAATAACTATAACCATGTAGGCTTGTCCCTGAAAATATTGATCTTACTTCAAAGTAAAAAGAAAAAATTAGAGCAAATTTGTTCCGCACAATTCAGGCTGTCAATGAAACCCAAATATTCAAACATCCCAAGTAATTTTATCGTAGAGGACAGGAGCATGGGCAAGAATATGCAGTGTCCATTTCTAAGTACCAGGTAAAGCAATCTTGTATCTGAAGATGACACTGAAGCTATTATGATTCCCTGCTCCCCGTCTGCTCTTGAACAGAAAGTTAAGTAGTGTTAAACTTTTGAATTTATCTCATTTATTTATTTCTTTGCAGGTGGATAAAGAAGAGCACAGTGGTCTGGCTGCCAAGACTTGGAAGCAAGAAAAGTATGATACACCTGACTCCAGTGATTCTGAGGAACGAGATGCCTGGATAGACCGGTTCAGGAAACTGGAGAAAGCCCTTTATTTGTCTGATATCAAAAACACAGGCAAGAATTCTCATGAATGGATATTTGGTGGAGTTGGCAGCTCTTTGAAATAAATTTTATATTCATCTGTGGTTGACTGAGACAAATATTAAGCAACTGCCAATTATTGGTATCTCAGAATTAAATAGATATTTCTTCTTTGTGGTTCCTTGGAGTGGCATTAGCTCAGTATTTAAGTCTGTCTTTGTTCCAATGGGCTAGGTTTTAGTGGAGAAAGATACAAGCTTACAAACCTCATTTGTTTTTGTAATTATATACAGGCAAGTTAAACAGGGAAAAAGCCAAACGCTTGATCCATAACTACAACCAAATTTATGATCTGTGCCTTAGTCCACTGAAAATTGACAAAGCATTTCAACATTCCCGTCCTGGTCAAGATATGCCTTTGGAACCTCTGCTGCATTTCTTAAAGGAGCTGTAACCAGTACTTGTATCATGGTACGCATGAGTATATTTCTCTTTTCTCTTACGCTTGCTCATATATTGACCTTCTGATTGATATAGCATCTGTAAAACTTTCATTTATTATTATTTTTTTAATATACACATATGCCCACTCTATTGAATGGCCTGGAGCCAATGCCTGGTCTCAGCTCAACCCTGCCCTGAGAACAGTGGGAACCCAGACTCACTGATGGGAGGAAGGCCAGGAGAGGGAGGTGGCTGAGACCCAGGCAGGTTGCTCTGACACAGCTAAAAATAAGGCAGGGAACCAAGTGGAGGTGGGGAGGGTCATGGGAGAAGCAAGGGGAAGGAGCAGGGCAAGGAGACAGGCAGCAGAGGAAAGGTATACGAAAGGTGCAACGTACCCAGCCGAGCGGGCGAGGGAAGGGCGTGGGTCTTCTATATATACTATATACTGGATTCAGATTATTACTCTGTTATGTCTGATCACCTCGCTTTTCTAAGGGATGACCAGTTTGCACTAAAAAGTTTCTTCAGGGTTTGTGTCTCTTGTGGATGGAGGATATCTGCCAGTATGAATCCTTATCAAGACGTCAGGCACCAGTGCTTTTTAAAGCCAAATTGCACAACTCTTTATTTCACAGAAACACAGCCGAGGGTGGGATATTTACACAGGATATATTGTTGCTGTTTGTATGAGTGCTTCTCTCACTCTCTCGGTCTCTCTGCATTAATACAGGCTGTAGTTATAAAACACTAAGTTGGTCACAGACTGTCTTTGGTACAGATTTAACTAGGGCTGACAATTCCCCCTGGGGGGCAGATTTCCCCCCGCTTTGGAGGCCCGATTTCCGCCGCCGCGGAATCTGGCTCCGGGGGAAAACCCACCCCGGCGTGCACGTCAGCCGGATGTGATGTGCTGACGCCGGGGTGGGGTCACAGCCATCTGAGGGGAAAACGTGCACTCAAGACGCCGTCTGGGAGCCCCCCGCCGCAGAACAAAAAGGTATTTGGCAACCCTAGATTTAACTCTCTGTGGTTAGACCTTGGACTTTCTCTGTCTGGCTCTCTGAGACTGACTGGTGAGCTTATTCCAGCTATTTCCCAGTCTCTTTCAGGCTCCCAGACGGCTTAGAGGGAACATTGCTCACAAGTTCCCTTGGAGAAGTGTGTGTTTTGCTTTATGACTACTGAGGAGTTATTTAGTTTCTCCTCTCAGCTCACTACCCTCTCTCTTTAGAGATGACCAGTAGGAGCATTACCCAGCCCCGGTTTTCCTCAAACTGATGGCTTGCTGTATCACCCAGCTTCAGAGGCTCCTTCTCTCTCAAGAGCTCTCCAGCTAACACTCCGTCAACTCTCAGCTGTGAACTGTCACTTCACTGAGAATTCCGAGCAACCTGCCCCCACAACTCTCAGTCATGTGACCCAGCAGCTCTCCTGCTTCGCGGCTGTCCATCAGCAAACCTTTAGACCGTCACAAAACGGCTTCCCTTTCCTTTTGTAGTCTCCGAAGTGGAGCAGGTGGAAGGAGATTAGTGAAAAGCCAGATGGGGTGAGGCCAGGGAATCCTATGAAGAAGAGGAAGAAGAGTTGGTTTTTATACCCCACTTTTCTCTACCAGAAGCAGTCTCAAAGTGGATTACAGTCACCTTCCCTTCTTCTCCCCACAAACAGTCCCCTTGTGAGGTAGGTGGGGCTGAGAGAGTTCTGGCCCAAGTTCTGGCCCAAGGTCACCCAGTCGGCTTCAAGGGGAGGAGTGAGGAATTAAACCCAGTTCTCCATATTAGAGTCCACCTGTTGTGGCTCAGCTTAGCACAGCCAATGCTGAAGAGGCAGAGGACTCTGGGAAAGAACATAAGAACATAAGAGATGCCAATGTTGGATCAGGCCAAAGGCCCATCCAGTCCAACACTCTGTATCACACAGTGGCCAGAAATACCAGTGCCATCAGGAGGTCCACCAGTGGGGCCAGGACATTAGAAGCCATCCCACTGTTGACCCCCCAAAGCACCAAGATGACAGAGCATCACTTGCCCCAGAGGGGCAAGTAGGCAAAGAAGGTCCCAGCTCACAGTCAGTTACAGTCAACCTGCTACAGGAAGCTTCTGCTACCCTGCCAAGTGACAACTCACTGTCTGACAGTAGCCTCCCAGATGTTCATTTCCATATTGAGCTCTATATTTGTCATAATGATACTGACAGAAGTTGATTCTAGGTTACGTTTATACTTAGGAAGTGGATGGGCAAAAGGTGAGTTATGGGTACCCCTTTAAAATACGCATTTTCCTAACTGTTAAAACTTCATAGTAAAGTTCCCCATTTTGAAATCTGATTAGCAACCTGATACTAATAGCATTGTGGCATCAGACACTACTCACAATGTGGTGTGATTTCATTATTGCTTGTGGCATTACAAACTGACCAGTGATATTAGGCTGGTACACTTTTGCTGCCAGAAACAAGATGCAAGTATCCACTGGCATAGACCCAACATGTTCAGAGCTTCCTCAGCTCTTTTTCGTATGTGATCAAAATATTCATCATAACTGAGTAATAACCCTGAAAAAGACCTGTTTTATATATACTGTACAGCTCTGCCTTAGGAGCTGGCATAGCTAAACTATGAAGTATACACATTTAAAGTAAATGAATGCATCAATATATTTAATTCTCAAAAGGGACTCTGAGTACCTTTAAACTGCTTTCTGTTCCCTGCAAAAGCCACAAAAACAGCTGAGTGGCAGAGAAGCTTTAAAGGGACTGCAAAAAGACATTTTCAAGCTTTCTGCAAACCCTGTTTAAAGCAGAGGTCATTTCAGGGGAGAACGCGGGGGAACACAATTCCCCCGTGTGAGGTGCAGGGGGGCGGGGCACATGACAAAGCCCCGCCCCATGCTTCCGGCCACCCCGCTTCCAGCCCTCATTCAGCCAGGAGGCACACTTAACCACTACACCAAAGAGGGAGGGTTAGTTGCTTTCTCCCCGCCTCTCCCCACCCGTGCCTGCCTGGGGCCAGGGAGGGCCTTGGCAGGGCTTCCTCGCACTCCCGCTGGCCTTGCAGGTCCACCGCCGGGCCCCTGATGTCAGGGGGTGTGGCATATGCTAATGAGTTATGCTAATGAGTTCCCCTAGCTCTTTTTCTACGAAATGACCCCTGGTTTAAAGAGACTGTGGTCCCTCTCAATGGGGTTTGCAAGGTCACAAACCATGAACTAGTTCAGTTCACAAACAAACTTCCTAGTTGGGTTTGTGGTTTGGCCACAAACCATGAACCAACACAAGCCACATTTTTCTGGTTCGTGCCCATTCTTCAAGACAAGCTACAATACAGGAAAAGCAAATAACAATTGTATCTTATTTACCTAATAGAACTTACTCCATATTGTCCTTTAGAGGCATAGAATACATGGCTTTTATAGTTCTGATATGGATTTTAAAATCCCATAGGTTCTTAATAATGAAATATTTGTTCAAAGTAGCTTACATATCAATCTTTTTTTTTCTTTTTGGGAGTGAAGTTTTCCCATCTGTTTGCCCCACTTCCCCATCTGTTCCTGACGTCTCACAGTTATATTCAATATGTTTACAAGTGCTGAAAGGAATTTCTTCTAACAGAGTAATGGCTTGCTACTTAAAATATACATGGATAGATGGATGGATACTAAATGAATGGGCCCAAGGTTTGAAGGGAATATGGAATTTTGAACGAAGTCAAATGAAAGGAATATAGATACAATTCCAAAGAATCTGGAAAATCCTTATCATTTTTTTACTTGGATTAATCCAAGCCCTGTAACTCTGAGAGTTTTGGCTTTTTGTTTCAGTGATGTGGAAATATGCATTTTCTTGCCTTGGCTTTGCATTATTTATGTGTTGGTATTGCACTTTGGAAGCACTGGTGCTTTAAAGTGGCCCTAAGTAAATTCAGTTGCTAATCTTCAATAGGAAACTGTTCCTCAACACCTCTCTGAGATGCAATAGAATATATTTTATGAATCTTTAATGTGTTGAGATACCTCAACAGTCTTCATTAGTCGGCTGTTTTATATATTACTTTTTTTTTGTCTTTTGTAAGATCCAAATTGAGAAAATATTTCTAATTATGTAACTGCAAATACCAGCCAGTTTGATAAAGCCCTATTCTGACAAAGCTACCTTTTGAATTTTTAATCTTGTCCATTTTCTGTAATAGTTCTTATAATATGTGTGATGTGATAAATGAATTTTGTAAAACTTGCTTATTAATAAAAAAATTAAAAATTGGGGCCACAGAGTTCTCTTCATTCTCCCTTTTGTCTTTTCAATATTTTCCCAGTACATACTTCACCATCTTGTACCCAATTGTGTCATACAAAACATTGTGTGCCCTAGTGTTATGGTCTTAACCTCAATCTCTGCCAATTTAATTATTATAACTCTCCCCCCACCCTGGCCATTCATGGAAACCTGGGAGTGTTTATGTGATGACTCCCTTTGAAATAATTTTTAGTATCTGTGCTGGGTCAGCTGGTCACCACAGATACCATGCACTTGAAACTGGATACACAGTCCAAAATCAAGTCGAGCAACAGAGCTGAAAGTCAGAAAGCTGGGAAATCAGTCAAAGGCTGCAGGAGCAAGGAGCGGAGGCTAACAGCCAGGATCAGGTCCCAGCACATACAGTTGCTTCCACGCTGAGGCAGGTGCTTGGGGGTGTTTATGACTAGGTCCTCCCTTCCCTGGGAGTTATTCTGCCAAGACTCACAGCCCCTCACTTTGCCTTTGCAAGAGCTGCAGTCTGGCACTCTTCCTTCACTCTTGCACATTCAGCCGCTGGCATTCCCTGCATCTGGGACACTCAGGAGAACTAGGTGGGGATTCTGGCCTTGGGGTGTCTCCACCTGGGGGTGCTGGGCCAGGCTCTGGATCAGTCTCTCCCTCTGGCTGCCCCTCCTGTGCAGTTGCTGAGGCCTCTTCTCCCTCAGGTGCTGTTAAGGGTTCCTCTTCTGGGCTGACTCCAGAGGAGGCTGGGTTGTTCCATGCCTCTTCCTCATCTGAGGAGTAGTCAGCCTCAGCAGAGCCAGTACCCATGACAGTATCCTTACAAGCTGAGCCTTGCTGTGCAGGGGAGGGCAGGGTATAAGTGTAATAAATAAGCAAACAAATAGCAAAAGTTTCACAGGGTGAGAAGCCGAGACAAACTGCTTTACAAGAGGTTCAACAATAGTATGGACGGTGTTTACATAACAACAGGAACCCTGTGTCAGTTTGAAGCAAATCTCCACAGTGTTCAGTCCAGCTGCCAGCTTTGACTACGTTGGTGGTTCAGCACTAGGTGAATGAAGTACTAATAAGGAAGTGTGCCATTCTTCATATATCAGCCAAGAATAATTAATGATGGGTAAATCCCCCTCAGCTTGATTGAGAACTGGGCTTGACCCCCCAAAAAAAGTTTCACCTGGGGGGAAGGAATGTTTGAGTGGCATCAGAAGAATTGGTATACCTTAACTGCAAGATTAATAATGCCCTTGTTAAACTGGATGAGTATCAGCAAGGCACCAGCACAAAGGATTAATGACTATCCCTCCTGAACAGAATGTCGAAGGTGGAGGTGACTATCCCTCATTACTACTAATTGTCATTAATTTGGTAACAACAGCTATATTAAAGGTAGACTCAGGCCCCTGCAACACGGGGGGGGGGGGAAGCAAGGCCAAAGTGCAGCTGTTTAGAGCCGCACCAAAAGAGACACACGGCGGCGGGATCAGACAGATCCCCTGAGCTGCCGCGCAGTTCCTCCCTGGCACGATCAGATGCGGGGGGGGGCACTGAAGGGAGAGCAAGGCAGCCGGCTGTGCATGTGTGCGCATGCGCAGTTCAGCCGGGAGCCTCGATTGCTCCTGAAGACGGGCGCACTGGCAACCTCACGGCCGTGCTTGCTGCAGCGTTTCAGGTAAGTCCTGCTCTTTTGCAGGTTCTTTTTTTATGCACATTTTCGGCCTGAAGGGCCGGATTGGGGACGGGTGCGTGCGCCGCTTCCCAGATGTTGTGGTGTGATCGCGCCTGTTTGCTGCACCCCCGATCCATCCCTCTTCCGGCCCTAAACCTCCCATGTGCATCCCTATTTTGGAGTCCTGAAGTACCATCCCTATAAGGATTTTTTTTTTAAAATAGCCATTTGTCCTTTTCCAATTATGGGCCTCTGCCCTTCTACCCTTTAAGCATGTCAGCAGTGGTCCTGATCCCTGTTGTCTGTCCAATAAACCTGTCTGGCCTTAGGGAAAAGAGCTTAGCAGTGAATGCCTCCTGGCTACATGTGGTTTAAAATATAAGAAATGCTCTGCTGGACCTAAGCAATATTTCATCTAATCCAGAATCCTGTTTCTCATAACCAGATGCCCCTAGAAGGTCTTGAATAGCTCCCACTGTTCTTGTCCCTAGCAACTTGTGCTTAGTGATACACTGGTTCTGAACATGAAGGCTCCATTTAGACATCACTGATTGACCTGTCATCAAGGAATTTGTCCAACCTCCTTTTGAAGCCATGTAAGTTAGTGGCCACAGCTACAGTTCTTTGGCAGTGAGTTCCATACAGTTTTTTGTTTCCCTACCCTCAGACTAATACTAGATGCTTCATTGGCTGCCTGAGTTCTGGTATTATAGGAGAAGGAGAAAAGATTGCTGTAATTCTAAGGGCACTGCATGGGAGGCAAGAACTACTCTGCTGAGTTTTTTGGCAACGGGAAGGAAGGGATGCCACCAAAAACGAAGGTACTCCCAGGCAAGTTTAATGAAGATTAAAGCCACAGTGCCGCCTTTCATGCCACCATATTTTGTAAATGGAACTATGCAAGTTTATGTCTAGTTGAACTTTTACATTGTCTAGTGATTTGGATCACAGCGTGCTGGAGACAGAAGAGGCAACAGAGCAGCCCACAGTGTCTTTGTACAAAATCAATTGAATATTCTATTCCATATTTTGAATATTTAGAACTCATGCTGTTTAAACAGGCCAAACATCTGCTCTGGCTTTTCAGCATTCCTCAGCAACAGTCACACTCCCATACACCATCAGCACCAGGACTTAGAATAACCACAGTGCCAAAAACACCCCTTCCAAAACCTGTGAAACATCCAGTTGCACTGCAGACATCCATTCAGGCCTCCACAGCTGCCAACATATCAGCAAACCCTCTCCCTCTGCTTTTGCAATTCAAAAGGTATCTCTAAAACATGCTCTTTCCAAAAGATCCACTCTCTGTTTCTCCCCCGCCCCTTTTAAATGCATATTATTCATTAACAGGCTAATATGAGTTTCAGACTACACCATGTCTGTGCCAGAAGGGCATATGCACATGGCCATGTGCTTTAGATAGATAAGTACATAAACAGCATATTGGCACCAGACAGACATCTGTGCCTGGAAAAATGCTTCTGATATGTACATGAATGACATTTTAGCTTTAATTAAATTCACACAGCAAAGAAAGGAAAACTTGGCTGTTCCCTTCCTTCTCAGAAGGTGCTTTTTAATAATAGGATTGTAGTATTTTGATGCCTATGTTGTAATATTTCCCAATATAGAATCTATTCATGAAATGTGTAACATTTGTACCGGTAGAGATTAGAGGAAAGGAAAGTACACCGCAGAGACTCTTGGATGGGGTACTGAAAGATAGGATCCCTGTCAGTAGCGTCTGCACTATCCAGTAAGATGGCAACACTGAAACCCACTCCCCAGCAAACCTGTCCTTGCTCCCCCCCCCCCAAGCTACATTTATACACAAGCTAAGTAAATTACAAGATAGGGCCTCAGATTATGAAAAGCCTAAATATCCCCCACAAAACCCCTAAATTTTAATGGTAGAATAAGGCTGTGGTCACATGCGCCAGTTGAAGCAGAGGGGGGGGCGAGGCTATTCCCTCCAGAGGAATTTGACTCACAGTTGCAAGATCACACCTCCCTTTGTAGCTGCAGGCGCAGCCTGTCACTGTGTGACCACATGCAACTGCAGGTGAGTCTTTTTCTTTTTTTGGCCATTTGTTTCCATTACGCATAAACAAGGAATCGCACCTCCACACTGAGGGCCTCCTATAGAGGATGTGATGATGTGCATACTGCAAAGGGGGGGGGGAGGAGGCACTGAGCTGGTGGCTTGAGAGTGTGCTTGAGCAATCAGACAGTGGAAAGTCCGTCCGTGGCCCATTGGAACCTGTTTACTACAGGACTTTCCCCAGTGTCTTTTAACTCCAATTCTGTGGCAGAGCAGCATGGGTTGCCAACAACTGCGGGATACTTCCCAGATGTTGCTGTCTGATCACTCCCTTTAGAGCCATCAGGTATTAATACCTATGCCAGATCTAAAGGCGCTTGTGTTCTCAGCCTAATAGACTTGGGGGGGGGTGCTATGAGGCCTCTTCAATGCGATATAGATTAGGGCAGAGGTCACCAACATGGTTCCAATGGCCACAGTATTGTCTCTCAACACCTTTCCTAGTACCTATCAAGTGTTTTCAGAAAGTGTGTAAGGAGTTTGCCCAGTGTGGCTTTTGAATGGCCATATGAGATCTGATTGGCTGTGCAGGTTAAAATAACATTGCTTCAGCAGCAAGTGCCATCACACAATTGGTTTTATTCTCTCTCACTCCTCTTTTCCAGTGTATTTTTTTAAAATTACCCCTCTTTTCCCCTGCACTTTGACTTCCTCCATGTTTGTGTGTGGCTTTGCCTGCTGTGGCAGCCATTTTGTTATTGCACCCAACAGCCTGTGTCAGAATTCCAAAGGTGCCCACAGGCTCAAAAAGGTTGTGGACCCCTGACTTAGGGCCTCCATATGTCTTAATGTGGCTCTACTTCCTTCTCTCAGCTATGGGAGAGAGCCCTGGTGTAACGTTATCCCGCTTTTGTATAAGAGAGACTGGCAATAATTGACCTTTCTGTTGGGAGCTATTAATGGAAACAAAAGGTTCTTCTCCTGAGAATTCTCCTGAGAATTCGAGTTCTTACGGTTCTTCTGACTGATTTCCTGTATAGAATCATCCATTTGATGTTTATCATCCAAACATCTATCTAGATTTTAGATTGGATCCAGCCAATTTTTATGCTGATGAAGAAGACAAGGGTCCCTTAGACCACCAAAAATGCTGTGCTAGGGATTATAGGATCTGCATGGACAGAAGACATGTTTGATAAGAGTAAGAGGAAAACTGGAGAGGATCAACCCAAGAATTCTGACATCATTTAAAAGACTTTAAAAGGTTATGAAGGCCCAATCTTGTTCCCCCCACGCTTTTTCAAGTGCTGAAATGGCTGCCCCCCCCCCAGTCATTTTGGTGCTTGAAAAGGCATGGAGGGAGTAACAGGAGTGCAATGTCCTTCCATGCTGTGGGTGATCCAGCCTTTTTGGTATGTTTAAATCTCCCACATTAGACTTAAAAAAGGTGGCATTCCCAAGTCAGACTTGGGGACTCTATTGTTGGCAAGAAGCTGTTCCAGACTGCACTGCTAATGTCTTGCTGGACTCTGAATTGGGTGCCAGGGCAATGAACAGAGCTTTGTTTCTAAGCAGAGTGTCCCATGCTGGACGATGGACTGTACACTATCGGGCAGCTTTCGAGCGGGTAGGGGGTTTCAACCAGAAGTGGCTGGACACCGCAGAAGCGATCAGACGTCAGAAAAGTGCGGCTGGAACCAGAGAATCAGGAAAACACCACTTGGGGACCTGATATCAAAATACTCCGGGTTAAAGTGGTTTTGAGCCGGAAAGCGATGGCTGGGGATGGGAGGCAGATGTTGACTGTGTGATCACGCAGATAAAATCCATTTCTGAGGTGGGCCGAAAGCGGACTAAACGGCCTGTCTGACCGCACCCTATGTGTGCTATACAATTCTGTATGATTGATAATTATTAAGTAAAAGACCAATCATCACATCAACCTGGTCTCCTAGTCTATTCACAGGCTCTGGGAATTCTGACTCTGGTATACACAGATGATGGCCCCGCGCTATATGCCAATTGAGCTTTAATATCATAATTCGCCCAAGCTTATTTAAGAAATAAGGCAATTTGGCTAACAGCATTACATCTAGTCTGTCCCTAAGTTTCGCTCAAAACTCTATTGTAAAACCATATAGTTTCAGGTGAATTCTAGAGTGTCCTGTAACATTGCTTCGAGTCATGTGACTGGAAATGATTGTCATTATACCACGGAGTACTGTTCCAGCACCATTTTCCCAGAACCACTTGCTGGAGTAAGGGCAGGCAATGAGTGGTGGGAGCAGGAGTAGGGATCCAGTTCAGACTGCAGCCTGCTCAAAACTTACAGTCATCACAGTTAAACAGTCAACACAATTCACTTGTGTCCAATGAGCTTAAATGTGTTTGCAGGGGGGGAAAGTGTGTGTACAATCACAATATTCTTTCTTCCACCTGTCCTCATCTGCTATTCATCACATAATTTTATTCAAGGGTCATTTCATAGAAAAAGAGGTGCAGGAGCTCATTACCATAACTCATTAGCATAACTCATTAGCATATGCTACACCCCCTGACATCACCAGAAGTGTACACCAGCCCCTCTGACAGGCAGAAGCACCGGGGATCCATTCTTTCCCACCTCTCCCTTCCCTTTGCGGCTGCGAAGAGCCCAAGCAAGCCAGCTGCTGGAGGGGAGGGGAGGTGGTTTAAACCGCCTTCCCTTGGCTTGCTCAGCATCCCTGTGGCTGTGTAGAGTCCGAGCAAGCTGGCTGCTGGTGGGAAAGGGAGGCGGTTTAAACCACGTTCCCTTCCCTTGGCTTGCTCAGGATCCCCGCAGCTGTGGAGAGCCCTTGCAAGCCAGATGCTGGAGGAAAGGAGAGGCGGTTTAAACCACCTTCCCTTCCCTTGACTTGCTCAGGATCCCCGTGGCTGTGGAGAGCCCAAGCAAGCCGGCTGCTGGAGGAGAGCTGGGGGAGCCAGAATGACCTCTCGCATGTGATTTCCGAGCAGCAACGTCGCTCGGACATCACATGCAAGAGGTGGAATTTTTCCCTATATGTCCAAGGCCACCACCCCGGGGCTCAGGGAGGTGGGGGAACATCCCCCCCTTGCCCAACTGATGGCTGGTGGGAGCAGGGGGCTGGGCTTATGTTCCCACCCCCTGGGCTCCTTACTGGTGGAGCGGCGGTCCAGCACGCTCCGTCAGGAACTGAGGCCTGATTTTATTAAATAAGATAAAATAATATAAATAAATATTATTGCAGTATTGTTGATTTTGCTACCAGTTCTGTGCCAATATGATACATGCTGCCAACTGCACAGGCAGGTGCATAGAGGGGGTCAACTGTGAATGATTCTGTGCTCGACAAGTACCATGAACCCATGGATGCACCTTCTTCTTTGAGTAATATTTATTTCACAGGTTGTGTATGTGCAGAAACTGCTACAAGATGCTACAGATAAGTTACAAATATAGCTTTTTACATAGTCCTGGACCCTGCAATGCAAGACCACAGGCACAAAGCTGATTAGCCTAGCATATGAGTCCAATGAGATCCTGTGAAGGGGACTGACTTGCATCATGTAAATGAGGAATTTATTCATGGTAAGTTCCATTGATGATCTCATTAACATCAAAATTCTCAGCATCCCGAGTTCCAACAGTTTATGCCTAACTGCAGACATTAAGCTTGTTCCTTCTGTTACCAAGCTTGATGCTCAAGCGTCTGTTGATAGTGTCATGAAAATAGACCACTCATAGTAAAGATGGGGTCTCTGCATATTAAGAAAACTTACCTGCCATGTACAAAAATTAATACTTAGTACATTTAGAAGAAGACCCCCCCCATCATTGACCTTATAAAGATTGAACACGATTGATGAGAAATTAAGGAATATCACTTAAAGTTGGAAGAAAGAAAATGGGAGGAGGAAGGTAAATTGGCTTTTTCCAGATCCCATGAATTTATATTAATATGGAAGGGGATATTTAACTTGGGAAGGGTGGAGATTTCCTAATTATTTATTCCCCATATGCATAGTTGTTGTACATACACACACCATATGTTTTGAGATGTACAAATGAAACATATCAATAGTGAAATGGCCTTCAATAGCAGCTAAGGGAGACAGAAGATGGCTACTGTCTAAAATGATAGGCCTGTCTTGTAAGATCGTACTAAAAGTTTTCACACTTGAACAAAAACACCGTGACTACTCAGGGCTGAGTGAAGGGCATGGGTTTCCTTATGGGAATAGATGTAACCACTCAAGATAAAGTTGTAATGCTGTTACCTACATAAGTTGATGTTATGACATTTTGCAAGATATATTTGTCAAGTAAAGAACTGGAAATTGAATGACTATCAAATAGCATTCATGAATATAAATTAACATCTCTGAACTTCTCTTGCTGCAAAAACAATACAATATTGGCATAACATTCAGATTGATAGGCATAACTTTTTAAAAATACTTGAATTTAAACTTGGCAAGATTTAGTCAATAGTTAATCACAATTACAAACAAAACCCCAACAGATTGCCCCATTAAAATCAGTGATCTTAAGTGCACAGCTCTGAGTAAGGCTGTGGCCAATGATTTGACACAGATAACAGGTGGGAAACTGAATCAATAATACCTATTTCCATTTTATAAAAAACAGTCTTAACTGAAACACTTGAGGATGATCAGCATTGCAATTGCAATTTTAAACCACAAGGGAGCATCATTTGCACATTATACTGCAGATTCTTCTGTGGAAGCTTTGGACATGCTAATGATTACTTTAACCATCAGTCCTATTTAATTCTTCCTTATGACTGGTGTCTTCTAAAATGAAATTTTGTGAAGTTTAAACAGATACAAACTAGGTGAGAAGTTAACTCTACTGAAACTATTATTTCTTAAGTGGGTGTGCAAACATTTTACAAGTGTCATTAAAGAGAGAGGGGATATTTTCAGGAAAATATGCAGCTGCTGTAAATATGAGACACCATCCTAATAAGCTTTTAAAAAAACAAAACCCCCAAGCTGTGGACTCAGGAGGAATGACACACAGGGAAACAAATTGAAAATCCCCCCAAAAAATGTTCCCCTCCCAGATTTCTCTATGCTCCCAAACAGGCTAAATCCCCCCATCGACCTCAACTGACCCTCAGCTATCCCTTCTGGAGTAGATGACATTCCCAAAAGGCTGGATTTTGAGGTTTTCTTTTGGTTAATTTACTAACCTTTTTTTCATACCTGGGGAGTCCCCCTAGTATGTTGGCCAAACTCACTGTTTTCATCGTTTACACAGAGGCCAGCCACTTTGAAACTGAGGAATCATATCTGATTTTAAAGATACGCATTACCCATTTGGTTATCAGCTGCTGTAAGGTAGTTCCTAAGGGAAAAAAGTAGGTTGAGCTGAGAGTTTGCAAGGTATGGTGCCCGCCCCCCAATAAGAAATAATGAAAGTTTTCAAACATTGCAGGTAACTGTACTGGCCAAAAAGAGAAGCAAAGGAAAAATCCTTCCAATATATCTGAAACAACTCTAGTATTTGTTAAATTTTCTGGAGATGAACTTCATAAATCCAAAAATTTTGGGAGTGCCATGTTTCATTTCAGATATTTCCAATCTGAAATGAAATGGGTTATTTCAGAAATTGTTTTGGACTGGAAATATCTGAATGTACACTGCTGGTCTGGACTTGGATCTTGGTATGGAGATAAATAGTAATGTATATTTTACAGGGCATTACACTAAGAGGGTCTGTGAAATTTTAATATAGTTTTACTTTGTACTGCTTCTTTCTCTTAATTGCCTTTTTGATATCAGTGTTGTTCAAAAAGGGCAAGTGGGAATCCTGGCCATTTATTGGAAGATGGTCAGTTCAGGAAGAAAAAACATTCCTGCCTTTCTCTACAAATAACAGCTGATTGACTGCTTGGAAGTACTATATCTGGCACTACACAGAGATTTAGGGATCCCAGTCCCTGCTTCCAGCATGTCTGGTAACTTATTACAGAACTGGTGTAGCTTTTCCCACCTTCCAATAACCTTGTTGGGTTAAATAGAGCAAACTGTAATTTCTTGTAATTTATCTTTAATTAATTCTGCCTATATTTAGTTGTTACACCAACTGTAAAATCGTAACCAAGTGTTCTGAAATGTAGTGTCCAGGAGATCTTTTATCAATAAAGTCAATTTGTCCATTTCCGCTATCTCTAAAATTTTATTTATGTATTCTTGTTTCGTAGGAGTCTCAGGTGTCTTCCAATATTTAGCATATAGGATTCTAGCTGCAGTGGTTAAATATACAATGAGATAACAATAATCTTTGCTAGAGTCTTTTGGCAATATATTTAATAATAATACCTCAGGTGTAAATGGAATATCCGTACCTAACACCTTTCGCAGTATTCCATGTATCCATGCCCAGTATTTTTTTACTCATTTCACAATGCCACCACATATAATAAAATGAACCCACATTCTTTTCACATTTCCAACACTTCTTTGATCATTTACTATCATATTTTGCTAACCTTTCTGGTGTTACATACCATCTGTAAAACATTTTATACATATTTTCCTTATAGGGTATAGATTTTGTAATTTTTATATTTTTCTTCCACATTTGGTCCCATTGCTCTAAATCAATGTCGTGCCCTACATTTTGGGCCCATTGGATCATGTTTTCTTTAACTGTTTCCTCCAACATCATATCATTAAGTAGGAGGGTGTAAACACTTTTTATAAATTTTGAATCAGTAATTAACATGATCTTTTCAATCTCCAACAAGCTCTCATGAAAACCTATTTTCTTGTCTTTGGTATATCTAGATTCTATTTGGACTCTCTGCCTCCACAATAAGTCCTTTAGTTGTTTCAGCTCATCTTTAGAGTCCAAAATGTCCTGATATCTTCTTGGTTTCTCTCCCTCATAAATGCTCAGGAGAGTAAAAGCTTCCAGAGGGGCAATCAGTTTTGAGTTTTTTGTGAAGAATTGTCTATGTATAATTTCCCAGACTTTCAAAAGGGATGCTCGAAGCCAATGTTGCTTGAAGTACTTTTGGGTAGACGCCTTCCCATACCACAGAAACGCATGCCAGCCCATCATCAAGTCATGCCCTTCTAATTTTAACATTCTCTGGTCATCTAAGGTAACTCAATCTCTAATCCAGTCCAGTGCCGCTGCTCTATAGTATAAAATCCAGTTGGATAATCCAAAGCCTCCCCTTTCTTTGAAGTCTTGTAGGGTCTTCAGTCTTATTCTAGAGTGCTTCCCTTGCCAAATCAATTTCGAGACCAACTGGTCTATATCTTTAAAGATTTTATGGTTTTGCAATATAGGAATTGTCTGGAACAGGAAAATCCATCTGGGAAGTACATTCATTTTGATTAGAGCAATTCGTCCCATTAAGGATATCTGTACATTTTCCCATTTTTCTAAGTCCTGTTTAGTTGCTTTCCACAATTCTTTATAATTATTTTCTTGTAGCGCACTACATTTATTTGTCATCATAATTCCTAAATATTTTATTTTCTCTTGTGCCTGGAAGTTTGAAATTTCTTGTAGTTGCTTCATATGTTTTGTGTCCATGTTCTTAGTCATGATCTTAGTTTTGTTAATATTCACTCTCAAACCTGCTACTTGACCATAGTCTTGAAGTTCCTCCTTCAGAGTATGTATGGAGGCCATGGGATTCTTTAAGATAAATACTAAATTGTCCGTAAATGCCAGTAATTTGAACTCTTCTCCTCTCTACTTATTAAATCACTGAGATACATTCAAATCTTCCCACATAGTCTTCAACCACTAACACCACAGCCACTAACAACACAAGGTTGCCTTCTAACTACATTAAAAACACCCTACTGTCCTAGAGAACATGAACACTAACACTGACTCTAATAGTTTAAAATATGGGGCAAAGTGAAATAGCTGGAAACAGAATTAGCTTATAAACCCTTCAGAAGCTGATGGGTCTATAAAATACTTTTAATTTAGAAATTATTAATTCAAGTCTTTTCCTAGAGTACATCTCGTCATGGTTTTAGCTAATGTTCATAAAAAGGAATCAATGTCTATTTCAGACTAATCACAAAATGTCATAGTTTTCCATTTCAAAGGAAAATCTGGTAGGAAGAAAGCAATTTCAGACTTGTCAACAGTAATATCTATATGTTGGAACAAATTCTGTTCTTTCTTTAAAGATGACTCACATTTTACTTTATTACTAAACTAGGAATAAGGCCCGTTATGGAAATAAATACAACGAGCTCTAGAAAGAGGTTCTGAGAAAGTGCCAAGGCCTTGGGCACTCAGCATCAATGTACTGTGGCGATCTCAGCAGGGTATAATGACACAGAGTCCACCATTTTCTCCAGAGGAACTGATCTCTGCTACCTGAAGAGCAGTTGTAATTTTGAGTGATCTCCAGCCCTCACCTGGAGATTGGCAACAATTGTTACCCATGAGGAAATGGCTGGTTTGGAGGGTGAGTCTGAGGTCCAACCCCTCTTCAAACCTCATTCTCTTCAGGCTCCACCCCTCAAATCTACATGAATTTCCCAACCTGGAATGTCAGAGCTTTACCTACTGCCCAAATCATAGCAACTTCTCTGGGTCTTAATATGGCCCACATACTTGGATCTTTTTCACTTGCTCAGTGATTCTGGGCCAGTTTCCCTGGATTGTTGTTGAGTGGCTAAAGGCAACCTACAGCACACGTGCATGGTATAGTGTTCTGAGCTCCCTTGGGGGTTATTTACAAATTCAACTAAGAATATTAATATTTGACATGTTCACAAATATGGTTTTTCTAACCCACTTTTTTGCACAGAGGAAGGCCTAGGATTGCCAACTCTGTTTGAGAAATTCCACTCCCAAATAACAAGTATTATTCTATTCCTGTCCCCCCCCCCTTTTGCAACCATGCAACTTATAAAAATCAGTGCTGCTGTGTATGGGGGGGGAGAAGTCCCCCTAAATTTAGGAGGAGCCTCTCTCGGCTGTCCATATCCCAGTCAGCAGAAGTATCAACAAGGCCCACTTGTTGTAGATATTAGATTCCATGTCAAAAATGAAGTCAAATGAGGAGGATGTTCTTGTATTTTATTGTAATGAAATATGGAAAACAGGCCAAAGGACCCATCAAAGCTGATTGCTTTCTTCTCAGCATAATTAGAAAACATGCCTCTTTTAATAGGAAAACAATTAGACCAAATAGTTAACCAAAAATTGACAACTTTCTATCCCCTCCCCAAACCCAGGCTTCCATGGACTCTTCCAGAAAATCTCCAGGAATCTCCCTACCTGGAGCGGGCAACCCTAGACTCAGGACTGGCCCCAATGAGTTCCTCACAAAGGCCTGCAAAGGGTTTCCATCCTTTGTCTGAACCAAGCTTGGTTGCCTACTGTGGTGAAACAGGCTCCAGTTTACCACTCAGCTGTTTACCTCCCACCCTCATCCGGTGCGCGTATCTCACTCCTTAAATTCGCTGACACGACTCACTGAATTGTCACTGCCTTTTTAGAGGGATGGTGAGACCCCTCTGGCCGAATCTACATATTTGTAGATGGAATCCACAATCTTTTGTGATCCCTGGGAAGTTGGCAAACCAGGGGTCTGGCCTTTCCTTGCTTCCCTGGGCTACCCCCTCCCTTTGGTATTGTGCAGAGCAGGGAAGACTATGTGGTCAGAGGACAACACAGATTATTAGCCCAAATTAAAGAATTTATTTAACTATTTACACAATTATGGAGCACACACACACTAAATAAATAAGGCACAACTGTAGGAGTAAGGGCATAAATCAACAGGAGTTAAACGCAATGATCTATCCCTACACACAACACTCTAGCTCTGGAGTTTGTGGGCTCAGGATAGGATCTCTCCTTGGACTGGCTCTGCTTCAGCCTCTCTCTCTCTTGTCCAAGAGAGCAGGGAAACTTCCATTCATTCCCCAGTCCAGCTGACTGTGGAGTGGCTGAATTTCTGCTGCCTCCCAGGGTTCCCTCACGTCTCTGGCTTGTGGCCTAGCTGGAGTCTATATTGATGCTGCCCCGCCCCAAGGTCCTTCTTTTCCCGCACTTTTTGGTGCAGCTCGGAAGTGCAGGCCAGCAGATGAGGAAGGCCCCTCTCTGGAACTACAGCTCAATTAAGCCTTCTGGGGGAACATTTTAAATACACAGACGGCAGCCATCTCACAGATACAGATAACTGCCATTTCTTTACATCTACCAACAGCTACTGAGGGAAAGTTAGTCTCAGACAGGAGGCAACTGTCTTCATCAAGAGAGAAAGCCGTCTGCCAAGAAATTCTGAGAGGGCACAGTGGCTGAAGGAGTGGGCGGGGAAGAGAAGCAAACCCAGCACCCAGCCAATGGCAGGGAGCGTCTTCTGAGTGGCATTTTTTCCGTCCAAACACTAAGGGGGCGCATTTTAGAACGTTGGTCCCCACTACTCGATTATAATAAGGAGAGATAGCTGTGTCACTAATTTTTCTGTATACACTTTTAAGCAATTAACACTTGTATTTCTGTTAATCTGTCATTTGTAAGGAGTTATATCCATTACTCAATATGCTGATTAGAGACGGGCATAAACCAGTTCATGAACTGAAATTTGGCCCAAACTTGGGCCATTTTGAAATTTGTGAACCTATGTTCAGGGAAGGCACCTTCCCAGAACATTTACTGGACTTGTGGCCAGATCAGTTCAGCTGTTCAGGCCCAGCCATTTAAACCTGACAGTTTACTGCCGTTGATTACAAGCCCCACCCCCTACTGTGCTGAGTTCTGCTGTGCTTGGCAGGAAGTGACCTTTTGAAACAAAAGGCTCCTTGCCAGAAGCGCGAGCCTTGGCACGAGCAGATGGGCGAGAGCTAAAGGCCTGAGAATCTGCCTGAGGGCCCCAAAACTCTGCTCGGAGTACTCTTGGAATATACTTGGATGGCAATGATGTCGACTGAAGGCCCCTTTCCAGTCACCTGCATGGAATGTGCCATGTTTGTTTTCCTCCCAGAAGAGAAGACGGACTTCACTTGTCAGAAGTGTAAGCTGGTCAGGCTTTTGGAGGAGAACATTCAGAGCCAGCGGGAGAGGATCACCACCCTTCAGGAAATCAAGGAAGGGGAGGATTTTGTTGACAAGAGCCTGGGAACTCTGCAAGAACATGAAGAAGAAAGTCAAGGAGAAGGAAGAGCCCATCTCCCTTCTGAGCCTCCTCTCAGTTCTACAGTACAAACCTGAAGACATCAACTAAGATGACGCTGTGGTCCACTGGAGCTCAAGAATCATTTTGAGGTGCTTGAGAAGGTGACAGAGACGAGAATGGAAGGAGAGCCACAAAGACCTCGAAAAGGGAGTGAAGAGGGCATGATGCTGCACGGAAGTGGAAGGAAACGTAAAGTTGTGGTCGTTGGGGACTCTCTGCTCAGGGGTATGGAACGTAATGTGTCCAGGCCAGATCCCCTACTCTGAGAGATGTGTTGCTTACCTGGGGCCGGAATTCAAAATATTACAGACCAACTGCCAAAACTGATAAGACCTACTGATCAGTACCCGTTTGTGCTGGTTCACCCGCCTGGGTAGGACAGGTCAAACCATACTCGAGGTGAATCGTTGGCTGAGATGCTGGGGCGGGCAGGAGAGACCACGGGATACGTTTTCTTAGAGAAGGCCTTCTAGCACATGATGGGCTTCACCCCTCAAGGTCAGGGGACGATCAACACGGGGACTTCAATGAAGAAAACAGTGGGGGCCCGCCTGGGTTGGACAGGTCAAACGAAGATACAAAGCTACAAGTGCCTATATACCAATGCCTGTAGTAATAAGAAGGAAGAGCTTGAGATTCTCTTGCAAACAGAGGGCCATGATATAATAGGCATCACTGAGACTTGGTGGGATGATTCTCATGATTGGGATGTGGTAGTGGATGGGTATGAGTTGTTCAAGAAAAACCAAAAGGGTAGAAGAGGAGGCGGAGTGGCACTTTATGTGAAGAGAAGGCTAGATTGTCAGGAAATTCTGGAGAATGTGGTTGACAACCTCGTGGAAAGTATATGGGTGGAAATAAGGTGAGGTAGGACAAAGGGTATTGTTGCTAGAGTCTGCTAGAGACCACCTGACTAGGGACAGGAAATGGATGCTGCCCTCCTTGAACAGATTGTAGAGTATCCAGAAATCAGAACCTTATAATTATGGGAGACTTTTCTGATGTGTGCTGGGAGACAGGCTCAACAAAGTGAGAAGAATCATGCAACTTCCTGACCTGTCTGGCCAACATACCACCATCATTTGCTGTTTTTATCTATTGATGTTGTCGACTGGGATGTTGTTTTTAACTGTCTAAATTTGGATTGTTTTATGATATTTTGATCTTATCTGCCTTGAGCCAGCGTGTCCGGCAAGGCAGGATGCAAATAGAAACAATATAAATAAATAAATAAACAACTTCCTTTTTCAAATGGTGAAGGAAGCTACAAGGGGCTCAGCCATACTAGACTTAATATTAACCAACAGGGAAGAATTGGTAGATGGGGTGAAGATGGTGGGGACCTTAGAGGGAAGTGACCATGTCCTCCTTGAATTCCAGTTGCTGTGGGGGGTCAAGGAAGTTCGTAGCCAGACTCGTAGGTTAGATTTTTGTAGGACCGACTTCAACAAACTCAGAGGCTTGATGGGAGTCATTTCGTGGGGGAGTGTGCTGGAAGGGAAAAGAGCGAGTGAAGGGTGAGCTCTTCTCAAACATGAACTTTTCCGAGCTCAACCCCTCACTATTCCAGCAAGACAGAAACATGGTAAGGGCTCCAAGAAACAAATGTGGATGAACCGAGAGCTTCAGAATAAGCTAAGGGAGAAAAAGGAAATGTTCAGGAAATGGCGGGAAAGTCAGACCTCTAAAGAGGATTATATGAGTTACTAGGTACTGCAGATTAGCCATCAGAGAAACCAAAGCTCAGTATGAGTTGGGTCTAGCCAGAGGGGCTCGCTACAATAAGAAAAACTTCTACAGATATGTGAGAAGCAAACGCAAGGTAAAAGAGGCAATTGGACCACTTTTGGGAGTAGGAAAAACTCTGGTGGAGGACAGAAAAAATGCAGACAGGCTTAATGACTTTTTTGCCTCTGTTTTCTCCCAGAAGAACTCAAGCCCATCTAGTGATGGTATAGGACATAACAGGACACCTTAGTGTCAGTTGAAATTGACAGGGAGGTGGTGGAGAGGCACCTGGCTGCACTGGACAAATACAAATCCCCTGGGCCAGATGGTGTGCACCCAAGAGTGCTCAAAGAACTATCTAATGAACTTGCAGAGCCTCTGTCCATCATCTTAAAGGCCTCCTGGAGGATTGGGGAGGTGCCACAAGATTGGAGAAGGGTGAAGGATGACCCAGGAAACTACAGGCCGGTCAGTCTGACTTCTGTTGCTGGTAGGATATTACAGCAGATTTTAAATGAATCGATCTGTAAGCATCTGAAAGACCACTTAGTGATCTGGGGAAGTCAGCATGGTTTTGTCCCCAACAGATCTTGTCAGACCAACCTGGTTTCCTTCTTTGATCATGCGATGAGCTTACTGGATCCTGGGAACTCTGTTGATGTGATTTACCTGGATTTCAGTAAAGCTTTTGATAAGGTTTCCCATGAAATTCTGATGGGCAAAGTGGAAGACTGTGGACTGGACTATAGGACAGTTTGGTGGATAGGGAACTGGTTAGAGGACCACACCCAAAGAGTGACGCGGTGGCAAAAAAGTCAAATTCAGTCTTGGGTTGTATTAAAAGGGCCATGGCATCGAAATCACAGGAGGTCATAGCCCCTCTGTATACTGCCTTGATCAGGCCGCACCTTGAGTACTGTGTGCAGTTCTGGAGGCCTCACTTCAAAAAGGATGTGGACAAAATCCAGAGGGTGCAGAAAAGAGCGATGAGGATGATCAGGGGTCTGGAAACTGAGCCCTACGAGGCAAAGCTCTTGGGAATGTTTAGTTTGGAGAAGAGGAGATTGAGGGGGAGACATGACTGCTCTCTTTAAATATTTGAAAGGCTGTCATTTGGAGGAGGGCAAGGAGATGCTCCAGTTGGCAGCAGATGATAGGACCCGAAGCAATGGGTTTAAATTACATGCAGAAAGCTATTGGCTGGATATTAGGAAAAACTTTTTCACAGTCAGAGTGGTCCAAAGGTGGAATCAGCTGGCTAGGGAGGTGGTTAGCTCCCCTTCACTGACAGCTTTCAAGAAGAGGCTGGACGAATATTTGTCAGAGATGCTTTAGGCTGGTCCTGCATTGGACAGGGGGTTGGACTAGATGGTCGGCATGGCCCCTTCCAACTCTATGATTCTACGATTCTATGGAACCAAACTCACTGAACCAGCTTGGTTCGGGTGGAGTCCTTTTGGGTTGGTTCTGGGGCTACCTCAAACCGAACTGCTTTTTTGGGGTTTGTGCCCATCCCTAATCCTGGTACTCTATGGCAGCCCTTCTTACATTGTTGTTAGCTGGGAAGCCAACACAGCTCACAGATGTTTGAAGGTGGCTTATTTGATAATACTAGAAGAACAATAGGAAAATGGCTGTTGGATGTGCCTCAGGCTTACTGAAAAGGGAAGCTGCTTTGCATAGATATTTGAAACCAACAAAATGTGGAAT
Source organism: Gekko japonicus (assembly GCF_001447785.1). NCBI lineage: Eukaryota > Metazoa > Chordata > Lepidosauria > Squamata > Gekkonidae > Gekko > Gekko japonicus. The sequence goes on from NW_015171544.1 coordinate 60,028, forward strand.
TTGATCCCATGAAAGGTGAAAAACCTTAGGACTGGACTGTAAGCATACACACTTTATGTTTCTTAAGGAAACAATTGGTGAAAGCACTAGTACAGACCTTGGAATAAAGAGATCACAAAATTAAAGTCAAAAGGTTTTATGTGAATATATAAGAATGTTCATTAAATAAAAAGGAAAACCATATTTACAAATTAGTGCAATTTATTGCCATTTCTTTGAACAGTTACAGACACATACACATTAAAAAAATTAGACCTCAACAAGTCTAATCTCGAAAACATAAAATAAAAGCAACTGTTTCTTCTTAGTAAAGGAATACATTAGTATTGCTAACAATTATGCGGTCCCCAATAAATGCTTACTGTGGAAAAACTGTTTCACTTATTCCATATTAATAAAAAGCAGTGTATATCCTTAAGTGAAACATTCAGTTAAATGTACTGAATGCTTTATTCTGATAAGCATAGAACTTTAGAAAGCAAACCTCAAAAATCTTCATGAGTTTCAATTACTAAATCACTCCATTATTAATTTATGAATTCACACAGTGGCAATTATTAACAAAGTGCTTCTGAATCTAATTACAATAACCATACAGTCGAGAAAGGGCATAATCTGTTAAGCACCACTTTTTATACTATCCCCTCCTGAAATAAGGAAAGGTTGCACAACAGGGGTGCTGGGTGGGTTCTGTCAATGACTACCATACCATGTGCAAGTTATAAAGCATTTCTCCAGCCCAAACCCCACTAAAATATGAGTGTAGAGCTAAGGAGGAGTCCTGCTTGGAGAACTGTACTCTGTCCTGAATTTATCATCAATAAAAAACACTGTTTTTGAATACTTAAAACTGGAAAGAACAAAGATTATTTTCAGCTCTTTCACTTGAATGAGAAATAAGTGTTATCTTTTCCTAAATAAGTAATTATTGATTAAATGACAAATAGCTCATTTACAATAATCTTATATCTGCACTCCTTGAAACCATGTGAACACAATGCATTTTATAGGCTTTGTACAGATAACTAAATTACTCAGCATTATGTCCAATCAACATACACTACTTGAAAGATAATTCAAAGAGATAAAATTCATTGCTAAACGAGTATCCACCTTAAAATGTATCATATTTTCAATATAAATGCAAGAGGAAAATCCCAGTTCATCTTAACTGTATAGATTTGAAAGCAAGAGTGGTCAAATTCTGAATTGAATTGCTGGTGATCAAATCTTGGAATTTTATTACTCACAGGAGGTAGTTCAAGTTTCAAACTAGCGTTGTATCAAGTATACACAAATTCAGCTGCAAATAGCTAGTACACACAATTGCTTTTCTGATACACTTTCTCCCTGTTCAGCAAATCAAACTGAGGATGCGATGTCTCAAGAGACATCTCAGTCCAATAAGAGGAACGGTGCATGCACAGGTACTGGAAATGCATTTCATCAGGATAAATGTCTACATCTAAAAGCTGGTGATATGCATGCACATCCTAGGCAGAGTTGTGATACTGAACATAATGATCTGTTTAGAGATGAGGGAGAGGAGAGACAGCTTTCAGCAAACTGTTGATTTGGGATAATGAACGCAATTGCATCTGGCTCTTTAAACAATTATTGCATCAACATAGTTCAGAGTCTGTTTCTAGCTCTAGCCAATTTTAGCATAATGCTTGTGAAATTTAGTATTTTGGAAGATGGTGCTATAAGACAGGGGAAATGATAACATTTTGTTAAAATCAGAGCCAAACTAGACATGACAGTAAGTATGCATCGATCACATATCTACTTTCTTCCCTAATTCCCCTCATAGCGTCTAGTTGAATTTTACCTGGTGTAATGACCTTACAACATGCAGTGTTTCCCTGCTCCATCACTAGCAGCCAGTACTTAACATTATGATGCCATGATACAAGGTAAGGGGGAGGGGCAGGAACACGCTACCCAACAACCATTTTTTTTTTTGCAGCATCGTGTTTAGTGCCATGCCTGGTTTAGCCCTCTTATCTTCTCAAAGATACATGGCCTTTTCCCTTAGATTCTCTATTACTATCTACGATCAAAACACACCAAAGCAGAAAAGTAATCCATGTTGGTGAAAATAAAGCCATATTTTGGCCCTTTGGTATAAAGATTATACTGGGTTCCAATCCAGGTCAAAATTAGATCTGATTCAATCCTATAGAAATTCAAGGAACAAGTAAATCCCATTACTTCTGACAGTACATAAACATACCTAGTTTGAGCTAGATTATGATCATGACATTCTAGTACAAGGAGAATAAACTGGAGAAAATGATTAAAAGATTAAAGCCATTAAAATCTACTGTGCTTGTGAAACCTCACCTATGGAGATTAAATAGTTCTTCAGTGCAGTTAAGAGTCATACTGAATTACAAAAATATACTACGGTATCAAAAACACTAAGCATCGTGCTACAACATCTGCATTATTTCATTCTACCAATTCAGAGCAGTTAGACACCTCAGAAACACAATGTAGTAAGTTCAGCACAATAAAGGGATATTAAAACCCAACAGGTAGTCAACAGAAACATGGAAACTCTTAAGTCTCACTCAGCAACACACTTGAACGGTTCATATTTTAGTGCAGCGTGTCATCAGATTGTAAGAGAGTATTTCACACTTTTAGGACTAAAATCTAAAACAAAAGCATGTAATACTGCAATGACTGCAACAAATAGGTTAAGTCCAACTTAATGAATGCAAAAATTAGTAAACTCTGAACCAATGTTCCCTCTAAGCTCCACAGCGTTGTGAGCAAAAATTCTACCGCATGAGCAAAAAAAGCTAGTAGCATTAAAGTTGTGAGCAAGTCTACATTTGACTACTGTATAGATTATTTTTGTAAGATTATTTCCATAACCTTGTAAAAAATCTCAGAATTAATTCTTTTAAACTATGTTTAAACTATATTTTAAGAATAATTTAAACATTATAAGAGAAAACAGAATCAAGACAAATTTCATTACACAAAATGTTGTCCTCTACTGGGCTAGACTAGGCCTCCAGAAAATAGGTCTACCTGCCCCTTTCCACTGTATGGGTAGACCTGTCCTCCAGAGAGCAGGTCTACCCTCCCCAATCTACTATATTGGCACCCACCCCTTTCCACCATATTGGTAGACCTCCAGAGAACAGGTCTACCCACCCTGGTCCACTATATTGGTAGACCTGTCCTCTAGAGAACCGGTCTACCCACCCATTTCAACTACATTGGTAGGCCTGGCCTCTGGAGAACAGATCTACCCACCCCAGTCCACTATATTGGTAGACCTGGCCTTGGACCATCGCCCTGCGCTGGCCCTTAGAAAACATGCCAGCACTGGGGGGGTGTGAAATATGGCAACCAGCATTACAGGTCAAGCGTAACAGAGGTGGAACAATCACTGTCAGAACCCTGCCAAACGTAACAAACAGGAAGTTGCTTAAATGTTATCAACCTACCCAACCTACTTATTTATTGAAATATATATATCCCACTTTTCCCTATGACTCAAGGCAGCTTACAAACTATACTGAAAAGCTTAATAAGGGTGTGCAAAAAAAATATTTTTTTCTGCCTCAATTATAGCCTATGGGGACCATTATAGTCAATAGGCCCCATAGGCTATAATGGAGAATTGATCCAGGGATATCTGGGGCTGGGGGGGGGGCAGAGGCTGCTGGTACCTCTCCTCAACCAACCAGCACCCCAAAATTTTAAAAGATTGGACCGGGGATCCAATTCTATAGGCTCCAGAAGAAGGTGCCCCCATCTGTCATTTTTTGTGAGCTGAAGCAGAAATCCTCTGAGTTGGCCTCTGAAATGTTGTGCACCAATGCTCCTAGCACAGCTTAGAGGGAACTGTGGTCTGAACTGTAGTTTAGTATAGTGTTAGGACTCTACACTTGACCAGAACACCACCACAAAGAAACAAATCTCTAACCCAAGTAACGGAATTCATCTTATTTGAGGTGTATGGATTAATTTATATTAAAACCTCATAATTGCACTAGGATCATTTTCAAAACAAAGAAACAAAAATATCATCACATTCTAATTACTTTATATTGGGTTTTTGAGGATTTTTAAAGCATTGCCTAGTCTACCTTTAAAACAAATGTGTCCGTCCACTAAGAACCTACATCCATACTCTCTTTTAAGCCTTCAGGAAATTGTACCAGGTTGCCAAAATAATCTTATGGAAGAGCCTAAAATCTAGCATAATCAGCAACATCACCAATTAACTTCAAATATACAGCTATTCCGGCTCTGCTGAATTAATATCTTTAAAACAGGAAGTATTTTCTTTATGCTATCTACCTTAAACTGTAATTAAGTAGTCACTACAAAATCCTAACCCTCATCCTATTGAAAGGGAGCTCAATTATGCTTGAGACGTTCCAGGAATCTTAGCCCCGAGTAAGTGTGCCTAGGACTGCAGTCTTACAATCAAATCCTCAAGTCACTTAATCATTTTGGTTACATTTTGCTTAGAGGCAGAACCATTCATGTCAAAAATAACTGCAATTGATTTTCAGTTTCTTTTCCTTCTTCAATATAAAATGGAACCATCTCAGGAAAAATACTCTTATTGTGGAGTGGGGCATTTATATAAAAATTGCTGCCCATAAATGAAATTAGACCAACAGCATTTAAATAGAATTTTCAATATGAAGCCAAATTTTGGAATTCATATACAAGAGACTATGAAGACAGATATAAATCCTTTACAGTTGTGCTTACGAGTATGTACCTCAAGTCTATTTAAAATCAAGAAAAAGTTGACAGATATGCATTGTCTTGTGTTATCAGCTGTCTAAATTCAATTTACCAGCATAACACATGGGTGTCACATGTAAAATAACTGATGCCCAGCATCACAACCTCTTCATCTGTCAGGTAGTTTAAAACAGAATTACAAAATAATATAAGGACACTTTAGTGCACAAATATCCTTGGTGATTTAATCCGATGTTGTAGCAGGTACTTTAACAGAGAGATTTCTTCGGGTATTGGTGACATGACGTTGCTGTGCAAGGAAAGAGCGCCCAGGGAAGCCAGAAGTAGTCTCTTTGTAGGTACTGCTCCCACTTATCAGCCTGGATTCCATGCCCAGCTTATGAAATGCTATGCTCTGGAAGTAAGCAAGATAAGCTGTTTAGACACATTCTGTCTCGAAACTGTTAAAAATTGTGCTCACTATCGCACATGTCCAGTGTAATTCAAAAGTTCAGTCTAGCACCTCTAATTTGCAATGCTGTTGGTGTAGAGGGAAATAAGGATGTGGCATAGTTTTTTTTTTTAAAAAAATTAGCCTGTGCAGGCTAAATGGCCCAACTTGCATCTTCACTTCACTTTAAAAATGTGAAACATTAAGTAAACAGACAGCCTCCAAAATCCAATTTCCTGACTGCAGGGGATGGCAGCTGGAACCTGCATGAAGCTGCTGCCACTGCAGCCAGAAGTGAGTAGGTGGGTGATGGGAATGAATATTTTGATTCTGAAAAGTATTAATATTTATTTTCCTCATGTTCATGCGCAATCTTCTCTCTCTCACCCACCCGCCCACTGGTCAACTCACCTTGTTATACCACGCAGATACAATTAGCTTCTCTTCATGGTCACGTATCTTAGCCAATTTACATTCTCCCTAGAAGAAATTTATAACTGTAAGATGCATGTGGAAAAAACTGTATGATCCTCGACATTCAAAGCTGTAAGATGCATGTGGAAAAAACTGTATCCTCGACATTCAAGGCTGACTCATTAAATGATCAAAGTTTACATCTTTTTCTAGGGCATCCATACATATCAATGAATAACAGAACTGGGTATTCACACTATCATCTGCATTTAGTCTGCAGGTATTCTTCCCTTCCTGCCTTAACAGATAGGACCAGGCTGAACCATGCTTGTGTTACCTCTAGGTTGTATTACTGCAATACGCTTTACAAAGGGCCTCACTGCAAGACAAGCCAGAAGGTTTAATTGATACAGAATGCAGTGGCTCACCTTTTGATAAGGTCCCGAATGGCATGCATTTGAGTCTGAAAAAACTTGTTTAGTTGCCTACTTGCTTCTACATTCAATCTGAGGTCCTGGTGTCCCACCTTTAATGCCCCTCATGACTTGGGACTTGTGTACTTGAAGGAACAGTTCTCAGTAGGAATTCAGGTACCAATCTAGACCATCCCTGTACTCTTCTGGCAGTATCTTCCCCCCAAAGTGGTTTGCTTTACTATGGCGAGATCTCATGCTTCATCTTTAACAGCCTTTTGTAAGGTTTGGGAGATGGTTTTGTTTTGTAAGACATATACAGATTGACTTTGATAATTTTGTCTTCTGGGAATTATTTCTGGGGACTATGGTTATTGTACATTGCTATATTTTTGGGTTGACTCTTCTTTTTCACTATGAACATGTGGAAATACGAACAGACATTTTAAAATACATAAATAAACAAACATAAACACAGTATTTTGATTCTCTCATTCTTCTTTGAATTGCTCCCAACATACTTAGTTTTTGTAATCAAATTAGTTGTAACTTGTAACCTCCAGAGGAAAATGTTAAGGATCTTATAAATTATTATTTTTTACCTCAAGTGCTTCAACTTTCTTGTCTTTTTCTGTCAGCTGTTTTCTCAGCAACATGATTTCAGCTGATGCTGGATTTAGTTTGGGGTCCAAGGTTCTTATTACCTGCATGAAAATGAACATTAAAAATGCTTTGGACTTTACCTTTACTAGCCTTACATCCGGTCAGAAAATGAATTCGACGGTAAAATATGCTTGGATGCATTGCTGCAAAATAACACAGTATTTTCCAGTCTGGCAAATACTAAAAGCATTTGGTGACATAATACAGTTGGGTGGACCCTAAAACAATAAAATTAGGAAGTCTGAACAAAAGATGTCAAACTAATCCTTTAAATGCAATGGAATTGGGCATGATAAAGAGGACCTTCCAGCTTCACATTTCTGAAATAAATCTACTGATGTCATAAACCACAATACTCACACTTCTTGCTTTTTCCAAGTACATCTTATATCTCTCTTCCATTGACTTCATATCTTCATCTTTCTTACGCAAAGCTGCTTCCAACTCTTCAATTTTTTGTGCTATTTAGTGGAAAACACCATGAGATTATCAGCACACAAATATATCTTATCTAACCTGAAACAAGGAATGAGGTTGAAATACCGTGGGGATGCAGCGTTCTATACAGGGATTCAAAACTATTTACAGCTATGGCCTATAAAAGAATGCTATACTTCCCAGTTATCAATAAAACAAGTTGTCTGACAGGCGGAAGCAAGGCTTGTGGGTTTCTTCATAGCTATCCAGCCTCACCTCCAGAGTAGAACTCAGGAATCACAGCACACACTCACTCGTGTACTGCAAATAATCATTTAACAAAGACTGCAAAGCCAAAAAACATGTAATACCTTTTATCGGGACTAACTAAATACAACAAAACAGTCTGGAAGTATTTTCAAGACCTAGATGCTAAAATAAGTGTGTGTGTGGAGAGGAAGAGTTCATGTCCTTGACCCTAGGGCCTGCAGACTTGATTAGACTGGGTCATGCTGGAGATGGTATCATGTTGTATGCCTTTGGCTTTCAGAAAATTCCAACTGCAAATATAAACACCAGTACAGCTGATAAAAATGCTACGCATTACTTGAATAGTCACACATCATGTTGTGCTATTTTGGTTGTTTCGATCCAGTGTATTACATAGCCTTTTTTAAAATTAACCATATCATAGTTAAATAGAAATTAAATTATGAAAAGGAAGAGAAGATGAAATACATTCTTCTATTTGTTTTACAGACTGGCAGTACAAGACACCAACACACAAACTGCCTAGAGGCTTGTCACTGAGAATCAGTGAGAACAGCTATAATGAAATAACCACTCCTTTTTGCAAGTGCAGTTCCACTGGCAGAAGAGGGATAATTTCACCCCCTTGTTCCTCTTCAATGTAGCCCTATGAAGGCAGCTGTTCATGTGGATCTTGTGACACCTTGTTAGGACTGCTGGGAGTTGGTGGAACACAGGGGAAAACACCACTCACTAGTGCCTTCCACTAAAGGGGGGGAGGATTGGATTCAAGCCAATATGTAGCCAAAGTACCAGCCATGGAATCATTTACCATTTGGATTTTGATCTGGTTGGAGGTCTGCAAGAAGAGCCTCCTTCTTCTGCAACTCATCATGGACTTCGCTCAGTTTTTCCCTGAAAGATTCAGATATATTGATACAGAAATTAGATCATACTATTCATATACTCAGGAACTCACTGTAACAGAAAGATATGAAACAAACTGGTGCTTGTATTTTTATAAGACATTTTAAGATGATGAGCCATCATTGTGAAAAAGAGCAACATGAATGCTCTGAGTTACCTTAGAACGACATGTTAAATTATCAAATCAAATACATACATTTCCAGAACAGGAACGTAGAAAACTGAAGATATTCAATGATTAAAAAAGAACAAAGCCCAGGGAGAATTCTGTGGCAAATATTTTAGCCTCTATGGGCCTTAAGGTTTAGCCCCAAGAACGGAAAAGGTTTAATTAAAAATGTGAAGATGAGAAAATAATTGTGTCCATATATACAACTTTGAGTGGGAACAATACTATTTTAACTTTGTTATACAGTATCTCTAAAAAAAACCAGGACACTTTGGGAGAGGTCAAATGTAAAACGAAATAAGAACATAAGAAGAGCCCTGGATCAGACCAATGTGGTTCATCTAGTCCAGCATCCTGTCTCACACAGTGGCCAGTAGTTCCTATGGAGGGTAAACAACATGGCTTAGAGGCCAAGGTCTTCCAGTGACGTTGACTCCCGGCAGTGGTATTCAGATGTTGACTACCTTTGAACATGGAGGTTCCCTTTAGTTACCATGGCTTGTAGCCACTGATAGACCTAACCTCCATGATTGCCTTTTACTTGGAGCCTTTTGATTGTCTGATTGCCTTTTAAAGCTGTCAATGCCTGTGGCCATCACTACATCTTTTGACAGAGAATTCCACATTATAATCACCTGCTGTGTAAAGAACTATTTCCATTTGCCCATCCTGAAACTACTGCCCATCAGCTTCGCGGGAGGCCCTTGAGTTCTATTATTTTGGGAGAGGGAGAAAAAGTTCTCTTTGTCAACTCTCTACCCTGTGCATGATTTTATAAATCTCTATCATGTCCCCCCCCCCTTAGCTGTGTCTTTTCTAAATCAAAAAGTCCCAGGTTCTTCAGCCTTTCCAGAAAGGGAAGGTGCTCCAATCCCCTAATCATCTTGGTTGCCCTCTTCTGTACCTTTTCCAGCTCTGTGATATCCTTTGTGAGATATGGTGACCAAAACTACATACAGTATTCCAAATGAGGCTGCACCATAGATCTGTACAGGGGCATTATAATATCGGCTACTTTATTTTCAGTCTCTTTCCTAATAATCCCTAACACAGAGTTTGCCTTTTTCATCATTGCAGCACATGGGGTTGACACTGTCATTGAGCTATCTACTACAAACACCAAGGTCTCTGGGCTTGCGGAATATAAGTAAATGAATAAGTAACTAGGATGAATTGTGTTATAGGGAGGGTTGATGAAAGGTTGGTGGGACCTCCTCAAGGCTAATGATCATTCTCTTTCTAAATTAGCACTGCATAGACAAGAGGACATGAGCGGTTTTTTGCCAAGGGCATAGTCAAGAGGCTTTCTCTTCCCTTTCTCTCTCATGCATATATATATAGTTGGTAGATTTAATATGTACACATTAATTCTTAAAACTTACATATGTGCTGCTATCTTCTGCTTCAACTTCCTTGACTATAAAAAAAGTTAAAATGTTTAGAAACATATTAGGTTGAGCTAAGAATCCACATATGCTCCAGTAACTTGTTCCCATCAGTGCCTAATATTAGATGCTATAATGCATGAAATATAAATAGATAGCAGTTTAATATTTTATGACCACTTTTGCACCCACCCGCCAACCCCACAGCATAAATGATAGCAACTGTATGCAAAGCAATTCAAAGTTTCTCATTCATTCCCACAACCACTTTGTGAGGCTGGGTCATTTAAGAGTGACTTGCTAAAGGCTACCCAACAAGCTTCCAGTGATTTGGAGTCTCACATAAAAACCCAGCTCTGTATCCAGCACTTCACACTACCTCCTTTCTCAAGACCCTCTCCTAATAGCTCCTGAACAATGGCTTGTTTTTATGGTGAATACAAAGCATTGTGCTTGTGTTTTCAGTTTTTAACAGGGTAAGCTGTCAGCACTTACGAGTCACAAGACATAACATGTTCACTAAAAGCCAAATATTTGACAAGATTATGATGCTCAGACAAAAACGGTGAATAGTTTTATCTTGGAAAATACCACCAATATCTGCACTTACCCCATCACCTTCTGGCTTGGACTCTTGCAATGTCTTTTGGAGGTCTTCAATTTGCTGCTGCAGCTCTCCAATACGCTCCTTGCTCAGTCTATTGGAAAACATTTTTTTAAAATCCCCAACCAGTTACATGTAGAGAAGAACATAAAGAAAGCAAGATAGTCATTGTCTGTTGGAGAAGAGTAATGCTTTGAAAGGACCATGCTTCTTGGAAATAATGTAAAAGACAATTTTGACAGTAACCTTGTAAAGTGTAGTATCTTTTTGTTAAGGCTAAATGCTGAAAAGGAAAGAATATGTTTGTGGTAGGGCTACTAAAGAGAGTATGATGAAAAAATGGGCTGCACCCTACAATGTGACAAAAGAACAAAAAGGAAAAAATGCCAGGTGATAGCTGACTGATTTATTATTGTACAAAGTCCCTATGCATTTCTCCGTGCAGGCTTCATCAGGGAAAATCGGAGCATTCACCTAGTACTGGAACTGTCCACCACAATTAAGCAAGAACTTAATTGCTGTGGACAGTTCCAGCACCAGGTGAATGATTCCCCCTGACGAAGCCTGCACCGAAACGCATAGGGACTTTGCACAATAATAAATCAGTCAGCTATCACCAGGCATTTGTTCCTTTTTGTACTTTAGGCAGTAGCCACAAACACTGCAGAAAACACTGCTATAAAATGTGTATTTATGGAAAACGCGGTGACCATGTGCTTGAACGGGAAGGTTGAGGCACTTTACATATTTATTGCAGAAAACACCACTTTAGTAATGGTTTAGCTGTAGCAGGCATAATTGCTATGTAAAGAATGAAAAGGCTCCAAGTCGATTTACATTAGGAGTCTCTTTAGTTACTGCCCCCCTTTTAGTCCTGTTTTCTGCTTCTGGCGTACCATGGTTTGGATGCTAGTGGATCTGCCAAAGGGTGCAGAGATGATGGGTGACTAATTAAAAACTAGAAAAAAACAGACGCCTTTGGTTATTTGAACAATTAAAAATGAAAGTTGTTTTGCACTTTAATTTACTCAGATTTCTGAAGCACAGGTCTAAAGGACTGAAGAATAAGAAAATAGATCAAAGTCACTCATTTTTGCTGAATGAAGAATTGCTCTTTGATAGTTTGCACACTGCCTCTCAATATTTTGTTTTACCTAGTAGGGTTTTTTACACATAAGTTTTTCAAAATACTGGATATAAGAGAAGCGATTACCTATTTTCCGTTTCCAGTTCATTTATTGTCCGGTGCTTTTGTTCTAGCTTGTCTTGAAGTTCCGAAATCCGTTCGTTTTCTGACCCCTCCTGCTGCAAGTGGAGCATTTTGTTTTCATGCTGTAGCCGAATAAACATTTCTCTGAAGTTCAGAAAGAAAGTTTATGACTGGATTACAAGACTGCTTAGGAAGTATAGACAGACTTGTAAGCACGCAGGGATAATTACAAGCTGCACTGTTACACACAAAGAGAATTCTCTCACATTATCAAAAAATCTCTTTTATGGAAGGGGAGACATTTTTTCCTAAAATGGAAGTTAAAATGACCCACTCTCATCAGATTTCATTTTACGACCTTTTCACAGAAATGTTAGTTTTTCCAACCATGAGAAATCTATATAGCAAATCCCATAATAATCCAGGCTGATTTTGAAGTGTTACTAAGGCCTGCTAACTCTCCTATTCAAGGCCATTGGTGGTGGAAAGTGTGGTCAAGCAGCAGCCAGCTTATGGTGACGAATAGAGGCAGTTCGCTATTACCTGCTTCTACACAGCAACCCTGGACTTTCTTGGTGGTCTCCCATCCAAGTGCTAAAAAGTGCTAAACCAGGGCCAACCATGCTTAGCTTCTAAGATCTGATTACATTGGGCTAGTCTAGGCCATGCAGGTCAGGGCTTCAAGGACATTACTAGACAAAACTCAGCCACAATATATATCCCCCCCCCCCCCAAAAAAAAAACACTTTAAAATATTATGGTTTTTGCTAGCGCTTTTCTTACCTATATTCCACAGGAAGAATTTCAGCAGCAAGATTTTCATGAGTTGTCACAACAGCTGCATCTGAAAAAGATTGCACATCACTAAGACCCTCTCTAGTTTATGGAATTATAAAAAGAGAACAGTACAGAAAGAAAAAACAGGGAAGCACCTGTTTGGCTGAGGTGATCCTGCTGCATTTGTGAACACCTAAGTTCTTCATTTGTCTCTTTCAGTGCATCACGTTGTACTATCAACCTCTGAAAATAAAATTTAAAATGTTTAGTCAAAGTAGCAGTATATCAAAGAGAAGTTGCACCTGAATAAAAGCCCTTAGAGGCTGTTTCTTTGGCAGAATGCCTGCTGAAAGTCCCACGTTCAATCCCTAACATCTCAAGTCTGGAAACTCTGGGAAAGCTTGAGATCCTAGAGAGCAACTGCTGGTCACAGTAGACTGTACACAGATGGTGTAAGGCAGCTTCACATTACCATGGATCTTTGGTCCTCTGAGTCAAAAGTGAGGGTAGTTGAATCCACCTGGTATTACAACACTTTCCAGCTAAAAGTCAAATGACACCTTTAAGACCAACAAAGTTATATTCAAGGTGTGAGCTTTCATGTGCACGCACACATCGTCAGACGATGAAATGGAATTACATATCATAGTTGTATATATAGGTTATGTAATTCCATTTCATTGTCTGACGATGTGTGCGTGCACACGAAAGCTCACATCTTGAATAAAACTTTGTTGGTCTTAAAGGTGCCATAGGACTCTAACTTTGTTTTATTGCTTCAGACCAACACAGCTACCTATCTTGATCTAACTTTCCAGTTAAGTCACTTACCTTATTTCCTTCTCCCTCTCAAGAGCTGACTCAGGGTTTTGATCAGGGAAATGATAGTACACCTCGACTTGTAAGTAACCCAGAGGGCCTGGTAACACATAGCAATTCCATGGAAGAGTTCATTCCCCTAGTGTTTACAGACTTATTTGATTCTATGCACTCTTTGATATACAGAACAACACCACTAGTAACACATCCCTCCCTGTCCTGTATATATCCATGGATAACAGCATCCCATTAATTTCCCCCATTTTATTAATTTCCCATAATGTCTGCTATATCTAAATTACTGCTTAGCACAAAGAACTCCAGCTATCCTGTATTGGTTTGGAGGCTTCTAACATTAGCATATATGCACTTGTATCTTATTTTCCTCTACAAACAATCCTTGCCTCCCTAAGTCTTTAGGTTTCTTCGCTCTCCTTTACTGCCCTACTCTCATTTTCAAGTTGTACCCTGGTCCTATCAATATTTCCCCAAGAGATTATCACATCATTCCTTTGATATGAATCATAAGAACATAAGAGACACCAATGTTGGATCAGGCCAAAGGCCCATCCAGTCCAACACTCTGTCACACAGTGGCCAAAAATACCAGGTGCAATCAGGAGGTCCACCAGTGGGGCCAGGAAACTAGAAGCCCTCCCACTGTTGCACCACCACCCCCAGGCACCAAGAATACAGTGCATCACTTGCCCCAGACTGAGAGTTCCTATCTATACCTTGTTTGATTTACTTATACTATGCCAATAAAGGTTTTCTGGTTCTGGCTAATACCCACTGATGGACCTCTGCTCCATATGCTTATCTAATTCTCTCTTGAAGCTGTCCATGCTTGTAGCCGCCACCACTTCCTGTGGCTGCACTTAAAGTAGCCGGCAGCCGGCGTTTCCCCTTTAAGAGCAGCTGCGTTTCCCTTTTAAGAACGAAGCTGGCATTTCCCTGCAAGCTTGCGGAGTTCGCGCTTGGGAGGAAACATGGGTTGCACACACTTAAAGGGAGAGAGATGGGTGGCTGTGGGTGTTGGGGGTGGGGCTTCCCCCGCCCCCCAAAACAGGGGACCCCTGGCAAACTAGGGGGTTTGGCAACCCTAATAGGACAGCATTACAGCATAGATTTAACCAGTGCTCCGCCAGCTGCACTGGCTCCAGATTGAATACCTGATCAAGTTGAAGGTGTTGGTTTCAACCAATCGATGAAAAGATGTAAAATGTGATAATAATGGAAAATAAAAAGTCTTTTGACCTAAAAAAAACAAGTTGAAGGTGTTGGTTTAAACCCTTAAAGCCCTTCCCGGTCTGGGACCAATCTTGATCAGTCTCTGCCAGTTCAGAATCATTTCAAACTAGAGGCTCTACAGCTCATGTTGGCATCCCCCCAGGTATTAGTTTAAGATTACTGTAAATTGGTCTATGTAGAGCTACCCTTGATACTGACCTGGAAACTTCAACTGGTCTAGCATGTGACGGCGCATGTCTTTACAGGAACTAGGGTTGCCAAGTCCATCTTCCACCCCCAGCGGGGGACTTTGGGGGCGTTCCTGGAGGTGGTGGGGCATCCCCAACGTGATGACGTCACGTTGGGAACGTCTGCCGCCCCCCCCACCCGTGCGCCGGATCTCCAGAAACAGCAGTTCCCTGCACTTAAAGTAGCCGGCAGCCGGCGTTTCCCCTTTAAGAGCAGCTGCGTTTCCCTTTTAAGAACGAAGCTGGCATTTCCCTGCAAGCTTGCGGAGTTCGCGCTTGGGAGGAAACATGGGTTGCACACACTTAAAGGGAGAGAGATGGGTGGCTGTGGGTGTTGGGGGTGGGGCTTCCCCCGCCCCCCAAAACAGGGGACCCCTGGCAAACTAGGGGGTTTGGCAACCCTAATAGGACAGCATTACAGCATAGATTTAACCAGTGCTCCGCCAGCTGCACTGGCTCCAGATTGAATACCTGATCAAGTTGAAGGTGTTGGTTTCAACCAATCGATGAAAAGATGTAAAATGTGATAATAATGGAAAATAAAAAGTCTTTTGACCTAAAAAAAACAAGTTGAAGGTGTTGGTTTAAACCCTTAAAGCCCTTCCCGGTCTGGGACCAACATATCTTCGGGACCACCTCTCCCTGCATACCCCTCAAAGAGCACTACACTCTTTGTTCAAACACCACACTGACAATCCCGGGACAAAGGAGTATTCGCCTGGCTTCAACTAGAGCCAGAGCCTTTTCGGCTGTGGCTCCAGCTTGGTGGAATGCGCTTCCAAGCGAGATCCAGGCCCTCGAGGGCAGTACATTTCCAAAGGGCCTGTAAAACAGAAATGTACCGCCAAGCTTATGGGTGAGGTCAGGAGAATCCCCACCTACAGATTCTCTTGTTTCTTCCTCCCCCTTTTATTCCCCTTGGACAGTGTAATGGTGTTATTATGCGCCATCTGATAAACTGTAAATGTTTGGAATTGTTTTAAACTGGCATGTTTTAATTATATTATAATTTTGTTCATTACATAACCTGCTCTGAGCCCCATGATAGTGGGGCTGAGCGAGATACAAATTAATTAAATAAATGAATGAATACATACATACATAAATAAAACCTGCTGCCACCTTTTTGATATTAAGCACCACATGATTCCCTTTTGGTTAAAAAAAGAGCAACTCTTTTGGAAAGTTCCCTACTTTCTAACAAATCTTAATCCTTACTCCTGGCACCATTTTCTCATCAGCGCAGAGCCCCCTAATCTCTGTCTGTATAGGTGGCCCTGTGCATGGGACTGATTAGCAATCCTGAGAACTCTACCTCTGAGGTCTTGATATTTAATCTTCTTCCTAGTAATGTAAATTCCCCCCCCTAGTAACCTAAATCTTTCCTCCAAGACCACACAACTACATTTTACAGTTACAACCCTGGAAAGATAAATGCCCACCATCCATAACTCAATGGACTGAGGACCTTACAACCTTATCAAAATTTGACAATTGTGCATAGTATTATTTTTAGATATTTGGAAATCTTTTATAGAAGCTTATGTGTAGACCTGCCACAATTGTCACATTTTTATTTCTATTCTATATAATTAAAAAAATTAAAAACTACAATTCCCAATAACACATGTGCCACTGTGCACCAGGACTGCTGACTCATCCCTCACAACAGCAATCAGCCTATCTAGACAGTGCATGGTGTCCACCACCACCACCACTCTAGGTAAGCATGTCACCATACAGTCAAAACACTCATCACAGACCCTGCTCTTTATAATCTTAACAACTGAATCAGCAGCTACCAAAATTCAACCTTCCCCCTGTTATGATAAACAGGCGCAGAGTACTTTGATTTACAGTCAGGGAGTGCCTCATCTCAGAGAAAGCATTCTTTTCCTGGGAAATGAAGCAACTTAACTTCTCATATTGCACACTGGGTGAAGATGAGTTTCTTTTATGAAGACAAATGGGCAGGACAGAAAAAAAATTGCCCACCTGCCAGGAAGGGTAAGATAGACTATTGTTCGGCTATTCTGTGCTGGGCCATTCCAAACATATACCAGAAACTCTTGATTAGGCTACAATACGTTAGCTGGCCAGAGAGGAGGGCAGGTGTATTAAGCAATTCTCTTACACACAGCCACTATCTGTACCTCAAGAAATAAATGGGTTTGATTAGTTGCACTGTACACAGTACAGTGGGAAGGGAGCGGGCAAGTGAGGCCTGTCCTCTCTCACACACACAGATTTTATGCCCCCAACCCCAGGTGGGTATCCCTAATACAAGAACATTATAGGTTCATTCTCCAAAGAAGAAGACCCCTTCTAAGGAATCACTTCCTGTTCTCCAGCCTGATGCCCTCCAACCTCAAGACTCTCAATCTGCAATAAAGCTTCAGAACCACACACATCCCCAAGCAAAAGACACACACTTCCCCCCTCATTGCCTCATGCAACAGTTCTACGGTTAACTCCCTGTTAACCCTTCTGTTTGAGTGCTCCACAAGATGCTGTATGATTTTCTTACAGCAATGACCTCATTAGAATATCGGGCCAATTTAATTCTGGCTTTTGGCCAAGCAGAATCCTGCTGGCAAACTCAGTTTTAAACAATTCTTTGATGTCTGAGCTCACAAAAAAATCAATACCCAATTTACTTTCATCAGCAGAAGTATTTGCCATGTTTAGTAATGTTCTTCTAATGCTGTAGAAGTGCTTACTTTAAAATTACAGTACATTCTCCTTCTGCTTTGTATTCTGGCCAAAGCCAGGTCTCTTGTGATTAGGGACTTCCATGTCTTCTATTAACAGAAAATGGCCTTGTTATCAGGCATCACTGTTCCTGTATCTTACCCATGTTCAGCTATTTTGAGAAAAACAAACTAATGTATTTCAAGTACACTCACAGAAGCCCCACCTCTCTCTCTTTAAGTAATGTTTCATGCTTTTCTTCTAGTCGCTTCAGTTCAAATGTCTGTGTATCAGCTCTTTTGGATTCTTCACAGAGTTTCTTGTGAAGCTCTTGGACCTATTGTGAATAGGAAAACAAACCAAGTTGGACACTTGTTGATTTAGAAAAGGGGGAAGGCAGGGATCTAGGCAGAATTTTACTGTCATTTAACACGGAATTTCTTTAGCAGCTCCAATAACTAGCTCTGAACTCCCTTCTACAACACACTGAACACCATGTCATGTCCGAGTAGGTTATGGGACAACCAGGTTCAATTCCCATGGAAGTCCTCAGTCTTCAGTGCAGAACTCCCACAACTGTAGCTTGGCCTCTTACTTTGGGAAGGGGCAAGTCTTGATCTGTAAATACATCAAAATGAACATGCAACCCACACACGTAGAAGAACATACAAACTTCTGGATTGCTACCAAGGTGCAGGATGGGTAGATTTAAATGTGCATTTCTCACAGCCAAGCTGTTCCCCTTGCCCTGAGTCACAGAAGGGTGACTACTAGCCCTACCATACACTAACAAATTCACTTTTTAAAAATAAACAGTAACATGTCAACTTGTAAATATTTGGCAAGTGTGCATTCGGATCACATTTAAATCAGGGAGAACAAGTTTTTAAAAAGCAGCAATAGTGAGGGAGTAATCCACACCAAGTTTTTAAAAAGCAGCAATAGTGAGGAAAGGGAGTAATCCACCGAATGTAAAGAAAAGCAAATTTCTTACCTGTCTTTTATACGTTTCCAGCTGTGTACGTGCTGCATTCGCTTTCTTTAGCTCTTCCTCTAGACTAACAGTATTATGCATATACATCATATTTGTTTCCTGCAGAGATTTCACCTGTCTGCGAAAGTCGTTCAGATCCTCCAGTTTTTTACGGTACACCTCAACAGTTGATTCCAGTTTACTTGCCTTATCTGCAACTGTTCTGTAGCAGCAAAACAGAGAGCAAGCAATGGTTATTACAAAAACCAACAGTAGTACATCCACAATTGCTACACTTTTGCTAATGACTGCTGTGTAGAGATGTCAACTCTAGGTTAGGAAATTCCTGGGGATTTGGGGGTGGAGTCCAGGGAGGAGAATTTTTGGAGAGGGGAGGGACCTTAGCAGGCTATTATATCACATTATTTCCAAAGCAGCCATTTTGTCCAGAACTGATCTCTGCAGTAGGCTTGCCAAGTCCCCCCAGGGGGCGAGGAAACCCCCGCCCGAAAGGCCTGTTACCCGCCACCGGTGGATCGGGCCCGGGGGGAAACCCCACCCCCAAAGCATGTGATATGCCCGGCGTCAGCACGTCACCCGGAGGTGATATAATCACGTCACGCACGTTGGGGGTCGGGCCACAATAATCTGAGGGGAAACTCTATGGTTTTGGGATGATTGTGGCCCCGCCCCCAACGTGCCCGATGTGACTTCTGGGTGATGTAATTGCGGCACGTGCACATGGACTCCCGCGCTCTTCATAAGGTAAGGACTTGGCAACCCTACTCTGCAGTCTGGAAGTAAATTATGCGGCAGGGTATGAGCTTTTGTGAGTCACTGATCATTTCTTCAGGTATCTGAAGAAGTGAGCAGTGACTCATGAAAGCTCATACCCTGCCACATATTTTGTTAGTCTTTAAGGTGCTACTGGACTCTTTCTCTTTTCTACTGCTACAGACAGACTAACACAGCCACCCAGCTAGAATGGTAATTCTGGGGATCTCCAGGTTCCACCTGGAGGTTGGCAACCCTACTGCTGTGGATTAAGCCATCTGAATCATGATCAACATTATCTTATATTATTAGTTAAGTAGTTTGTTTATATGTGGAACCTCAGGAGAGGTGGTAACACTGAAGAATGTCACAGGTTGGGCAGTAGCCTCCACTGGGAGAGGCAGGGAAAGTGAGCCAGAACAATATCTGTCAGGGTTACCAAACTCCAGGTAGGGCCTGGAGTTCTTCTGGAATTTAAACTGATCTCCACACTACAGAGATTAGTTCCCCTGGGGGAAATGACAACTTTGGAGTGCAGACTCTATGCTATCACATCATGCTGACCTCCCTCTCCTCCCCAACCTATGCCCTCCTTAGGCACCATCTCCAAATCTATCGGAATTTTCCATGCTGGAGTTGGCATCCCTAGTTTCAAATCTGTGGCCCCCTTTCAACTCCTCTCCTCCAGTAGTCTTTACTGCTTTTCTACTACCACTAACTAGAAGTGTTTCCCCCTCTCTCCTTTTGGTTGCTTCCAACACCTTTTTCTTTATAACATTAAATATTTCTTATAGGACCCAACCAAGTTACAAAAAAATCTGTAAAAGCATTTGGGATAAGAAAGTAAAAAAGGAAAACACACCAAGCTAAATCTAACAATCCTGGTAGATCCTAAAGCACAACAATTTCCTTTAGCTCAGCCTTGTTCCTTTCTCATGTCAGCCTCTTGTCCTTCTCGCTGCAGCCAGTCTCCAACAAAGGTTTCTCCTCTCTTCTGTGGTGCTTTGATGTGTCCTTACTTTGTTTCTGGTTCTCTTGTTTATAAGTTTTATATCTGGCACTCCCTCCCAGATCCTGATTAATCATTAAAGGCAGCTTTAAATTTCAGTTCTCCAACCCTCAACAGGAATACTTCATTTTGGTTTCTATTTCCTAGGCTGACTTACAAGCTTTGTGCCTGAAATGGACCCCCCCCCCCACCCCCCCCCCCTCTGCAAAGGCTACAATTTTCAACATTAAACAAGAATCAAATACAAAATTATAAAAACTGTTTACTTCCTTCACAGAGATTATCTACTGATGGTAGAGATTTCCTATGCACAGGAAGATATGGGGGTGAAGAAATCCAACTGATTTACTCCCACCCCACAGGCACCATGTCCTCTAACTTGGATGTAGAGACGGAAGGCATATGCACACTTCCTACACTTCTTGAGAATATCCCTGGTAACATAAAGTAGCACAAATATGATAGTCCTGATTATGTTGCAAGATATGCCATCGGTGTACTATGTGCTGGTCAATGACCATGAATACAACTTACTTACTAGTAGGAGGCTGAAGTTGGTTCCTTATTCGCAATTCCTTATTCATTCCTTATTCGTTACTTATTCGTGTAGTCATTCAGAAACACTAAGGAGAGTGAGTTGGAAAGCTCTGAACCCCAAAATAAGGTCTGGACCACCACATTATCATATACCCCCACATTCACAGGACTCTCCCCTTCGAGGGGACATAGGCTGTATCCTGGTCCAAAGCACGGGTCTGGTGCCAGCTGCTCCAAAGTGCAGTGCCCCTAGGACAATCACATATAACCCTAACCCTAATAACCCTAACCCTAATCGTAATAACCCTAACCCTAATAACCCTATCCCTAACAGTCCTAACCCTAATAACCATAACCCTAATGCTAATAATCCTAACCCTAACACTAGTAACCCTAACCCTGACCCTAACGCTAACTATCCTAACCATATCCCTAATACTCCAAACCCTAACCCTAATAACCCTAACCGTAATAACCCTAACCGTAATAACCCTAACCCTAACAATCCTAACCATAACCCTCATAACCCTAAACCTTACCCCAATAATCCTATCACTAACCCTAATAACCCTAACCCTAACTGTAATAACCCTAACCCTAGTAACCCTAACCCTAACAATCCTAACCCTAATAAACCTAATCCTAACCCTCGTATCCCTAACCCTGTTATAACCCTAACCCTAATAATCCTAACCCTAATCCTAACAACCCTAACCCTAGTAACCCTAACCCTAACCCTAATAACCCTAACCACAAGCCTAATAACCCTAAACCTAACAGTTCTAAACCTAACCCAAATAACCCTGAACCTTACCCTAATTATCCTAACCCTAAGCCTAATAACCAGGGCCGGCCTGAGGGGTTTCTGCGCCCTAGGCGAGGCTGCAGATGCCAACCTCCCGGTGGGGCCTGGAGACCTCCCAGGTGGTCACCCCAATGGGAGCCCAGCGACAGGGAAGCTGGGCACTCGGTGGGCGGCTGCTACTCCAGTGGCAGGTAAGGAGTGCTGCCAAGGGGGGGTAAAGGGCCGCGCGGTTCTGGGGCGTGCCGAGGTGGTTGCTTCAGGAACATCCGCTTTATTTTTTCTCGCTGAAATTTTAAGTTCTTTTTGCAACATATACAGCTTGTCACTAAAGTGGTCATCTGGTCCAGTAGAGGGCATAAAGCTGCAGCAATCAGTTTGGGAAAGTCTATGGTCACTTCTGGTCTGATGGCCAGCGATGATGTGCTGGCCGTTCCTATTATAAGTTTCGTTTTTGATGCCATTTATTCTGCTCGCTGTGTCATTGTTTACACAAAAGGAAAGTTTAAAAGTTCTCCGTAAGTCTGGTGATTTATTGCTTTCTTGCTGGTCCGCCGCACATTCAGTCGTAATCCGCTTCCTTCAAGCTGCCCTTTCCGCCTCCCGCTTTAAATTCAGTCTATTCGGGATCGGGCATTCCCCTCCCCCTTTCGCTTGTTTGGGGCTTTGGGATGGCTTTGCTGCATTTTATCGATTGTTTGCTGGGTCGTGGCTTCACTCACATTTGTACTTGCGTTCATTGCGTATCTAGAGAAGATCATTCCTTAGGATCCTTGTGCGCTCTATCCGGGGTGTGCCTCTTGGTGCCATGCTGGCTCCATGCCATGGGCGCCTTTTGGGGCAAAAAAGTACCTGAATTCTTTGGCTTCCGCCTTGGGAGAGGCACCTCTCGCCCCCCAGCCCCCCTCCAGGGGGCCTGGGGGGGTCCAAGATCAACTCTGACCCCCCATCGGCACGTTTGTGGGACGCTCACATCAGAGCTACAATGGAACATGTCCGCTTTTGAGTTGCCAAAAACCAGAGGTCCTAAGCAGCCGATATCTCTGTCAAACCCTGGGAGTTTCATTGTCCTGAAAGCTGCAATAACTTGCAATTTTGCAATCTCCCATTCCAGTCTGTTTCTGAAATTCCTTTGACGTGAAACAGCTACTCTGAAGTCCCCCGCGGAGTGCCCTGGGAGGTTGAAATGTTCTCCTACAGGTTTCTCTGTTTTGTGATTCTTGATGTCAGATTTATGTCCATCTATCCTTTGGTGTAGGGTTTGACCTGTTTATCCCATATAGAGAACTGAAGGGCATTGTTGACATTTGATGACAAATCCAATGTTAGAAGATGAGCAGCCTGAGATGGCATAGTTGATGTTGTTAGGTCCAGTGAGTGTGTTGTCTGGGTGAAAGCGGCAGCAAAGTTGGCATCAGGGTGTGTTGCAAGCTCTGATACCAGTCTACATGTTTAAATTAGATGCTGTATTATTGAAGGTGATGAGTAGTTTGAGATTGGGGGGCTGTCTGTGCAGTGGAAAAGATTCCCCCCTTTCCTTATTCAAATCTTCTGGGAGGAACTCCAAATAGAAGGCCATGTCTTCTTGCAGGGGACAGTCTCCAGAGCATGGTGAGATGTCAGTTGAGGTGGTCCAAAGATTGTTTTGAGGTGCAGCCTCACTCCAGTGTCTGCCTGTGTGACTGCCCTGGGGGCACCACACTTTGGAGCAGCTGGCACAAGAACCTCGCTTTGGACCAGGACACAGCATATGTCCCCTCAAAGGAGAGAGTCCACTGAACATGGGGGTGTATGAAGTGTGGGGGTCCAAACCTCATTTTGGGTACAAAGGGCCCTTTATTCAAATCTTCTTTGAAATACAGGCCTCTGGGAGGCACTCTAAATAGACGCTCGTGGCATCAGAACCAGTGTTTGGACCAGGCATCACTGGATGTCATCTTGCAAGGGACAGTCTCCAGAGTGTGGTACTATGTCAGTTGGGGTGGTCCAAAGATTGTTTTGGGGTGCAGCTTGGCCCCAGTGACTGCCTGTGTGATTGTCCTGGGGGCACTGCACTTTGGAGCAGCTGGCACAAGAACTGCACTTTGGACCAGGACACAGCATATGTCCTCTCGAAGGGGAGAGTTCGCTGAACATAGGGGTGTATTAAAGGTTGGGTGTCCAAATCTTATTTTGGGGTTCAGAGCTTTCAAACTCTCCTCAGGTTTTTTTGGATGAATTCATGAATAAGGAATGAATAAGGAACTGGGAATAAGGAACCAACTTCAGCCTCATCTTACTAGTCCTGATAGTGGATGAGGTTTAACTTGCTTTCCAAGCCAACAGAATGAGCTACAAATACCTCTTCCAAAACTAAGTTTTTGGGGGCTGAGCTAGGTTTCCAACCTCCAAGTAAGATCTGAAGTTCTCCCAGAATTATAATTGATCTCTATAGACTACAGAGGTCAGGACCCCTGGAGAAAATGGCAGCTTTGGAGGGTAGAGTCTATGGAATCACATCTGTGCTGAGCTCCCTCCCCCAACTCTGTCCTCCCAATGTTCTGTCCCCAAGATTTGACAATCCTACTTTGAGCCCAATCTATCTCACTCCACCCCCTGCCCAAAAGATCAGCTTGAGGGAAAGGAAACTGAGCCCCAATCCTCTTCCTCCCCAAACAGGTCACTAAGAGAAAGAATTTCTCCCACCATACAAAAACACATTCCAGGTATGAATGCCATAGGTCTTCACTCGCTATTATGAATTAAAATTCACGAAGTCTGGATACCTGTCATTGCAGTGCAACATTTATAGTTCCACATGGTGACATCCTTTCAAGTCCACTAAAATCATTCTGCTTAGAACAGCACTGTTATTTAGGAAGTCTGTAAGATGCCTTACATCTTAACCTTGAGGTAAATGGCATCTTGTTCAGTTATAGAAAAAATGTAATAATATACATGATAACCAAAGCATAGGGATACTTCATATTATTTATACACATTAAAGTATAGAAACAGAAACCCATCACACCCACTCTTTGTTTACTGGTATGTTTTGCATTTTCATACCAGAACATCAAATATCACTTAACAATTTTGACAACTTCCCATTATATTTGCAAATAAGAGGTTCCAGGATTATGGTCTAAATCTGTTAGTTTTTAAAAAATGTATTACACTGCAACTGAATTGCTGTGTTTATCTGACACCAAAAAGTTTTGGTTCTTTGTTTACAAGAAATGAAGCAGTCTACATTGTTGTAAGAAATATCAAGCTTGAATCCTGGGCAACCTCACCATATGCTGGGAAGCTCCTTTATGTGTGGCAACAATTCACACCATACCTAAGAACGTCAATTTCATCTTTCAAGGCCCTGGATTCTTCTGCCAGACCAGTCAGTTCATCATTCCGATGCTGAAGCTCAACCAGTTGTTTCTCGAGCTCTTCACAGTGAACACGATAATCATCTTTTGCAGCTTCAAGCCTTTTCATAAACATAGCGGAATTACTAGAAAATGCTTTACATTATTCACTTATTTAATACTACACATTTATACTTGTGCAGTACTGCACACTTATTTTATGCCTATAGTGGCAATATAAAAACTTTTTTAATAACTTTGGCACAAAGGTGTGTGTATGTGTGTGTGTATTCATATATATATGAATGACAAGGGGCAACTTAGCATACACATTTCCTTTCCACAATCCACTGAATGGCTGCTCTAGAATCACTACATTTCAAAAATGCAGTTTTGTACTTTATTAACAAGCAACCATTAAGAGAAATGGATAAAAAGGGCATTATAGAGTCTCTACATTATAAAAACTGATTACTACTCATAAGACATGTGGTAACTAAAAATGAGCAAAAGAAGTGAAAACAAAATATGGTTTATCTGCAGATTTGATGGGATTATGTTTTTTAAAATTCCTAAACTAACTGATGACTTATGTTTGTGAGAAAAACCTGTGCACTAGATACTATGTTCTGTATCTCAACCTCTGTGCAGTGATTTTTTTTTTACCAATCTCTGGTTCTTTTATGTACTACTAACTTGATGTTGTTCCATTATATGAGCTGTATGATTTTGCTGTGTATTTTTGCATTATTTTTGTACTAGGAGTAAGGCCCGTTGTGGGAAGAAATACAACGGTATCTAGAAGGAAGCTCCAGGTGAGTGTCCCGGCTGTGGTTGGTGAGGAGGCAGAGGGAATAGAGGGAGGCAAGCCATTTTTATTTCCTTCTGCTTAGCTATAAGGCAGGGCTGTCCCAAGTCATTTTGCTGCCCCAAGTGGATAGTATGGGAGGAGAGCCTCATGGTAACAGGTATGGTTCCCTCCATCCCTGACTTATGTTAATTTGCCGCATGACGGAGTGAGCTCCCATCTCTGGTCTCAGCTCCTACCAACCTAGCAGTTCGAAAGCAAGAAACTGCAAGTAGATAAATAGGTACCGCTTCAGTGGGAAGGTAACAGCATTCTGTGCATCTTGGCGTCTAGTCATGCCGGCCACATGACCACAGAAATGTATTTGGACAGCGCAGGCTCTTCGGCTTGGAAACGGAGATGAGCACCGCATCCCTAGAGTCGGATTCGACTGGCTTTCGAGCAAGGGAAACCTTTACCTTTACCTAGTTTCAGCTAAGGTAGAAAACCACCTCCTCCTATGCCATGTCTTCTGGGTTCCAAGAGTCTGGAAAACAGTTCCATAGCCAGTTACGGGGTTGCCAACTCTGGGTTGGGATTTACCAGTAGATTTGAGGGGTAGAGCCTGGGGAGGGGAGAGTTTGGGGTGGGGAGGGACCTCAGCAGGGTATAATGCTATAGAGTCCACTGGCAGCCACTGTCTCCAGGAGAACTGATCTTGGTCATCTGGACATCAGTTGTAATACCTGGAGATCTCCAGGTGCTGCCTGGAGGTTGGCTTATGTTAATTTGGGTCTATGCAGTGGCAGCTAAGGTAGAAAACCACCTCCTCCTATGCCATGTCTTCTGGATTTCAAGGGTCACACCATACATAATAAAATATTGAGAAAAAGTATCACACAAAGTCAATGACATTTAAATTGTACAACATAAAACCAATAAAAATGATAAAACAACAGATTGCCAAAATTAAAAGCAGCAGAAATATCCTAGATCCATAGGAATTCATTAAATCAGCAATTAATTAAAAAAATAAGGAACTTGTGTCAGTCTGACAGCAGGAAGTTTTACACTAGGCATCTAAGTGTGCTCCATAATTCAAAAGTGACCCACAGAAAAGGCCAAGGAATGGACAATCCATTGGGGTAGAACCCTAAGCAGAAGCCTCTTGAGAAGATCTGCGCAATTAGGCAGGCTAACATTGGAGAAGGCATTCTCTCAGGTATGCTGAACTAGGCTAGTCATAGTTATAATCTATAATCAGTGCTTTGAATCAAGCATACTGAAAGTATATAGGAAGCACACTGCAAGCAAGTGCAGCTGAGCCATGAATGGAGCAACAGGACAGTGCTCTGCATCGACTGGAGCTTCAGAACCGTCTTCAAGGCCAGCCTCGCAAAGAGATCATGGTATTAACCTGGTGGTTCTCAAACTGTGGACTGGAAACCTGCAGTGGGTTATGAGTCTTTTACAAATTGTTCACAAGGCCAGGAGGGAAGAAGAACAGGGTGAGCTGGGAGATGAGGTTCTGGGAGGTTCAATGGCAAATTTGGATTTGTCTGTGCATAACGTGCAAAATTAACCATGGCATACAGCCCACTGCTCAATATATATTTATATATACTAAACATAAAAAAATATAAACTTGTTCAGTGTTAACTGGTGTGAAAGTCCATTTTATGTTGGAGAGGGGGAAAATAGAGATTCCCCAAAATACCGTCAGTTTAGAACTGAAAAAGCTGGAGAATCACAGCATTAATTAATCCATGAGGTCAGTGGGATTGACGATGCTAATACAAACCATTAATCTCTACCTGAAATTTTCTTCTTGCAGTTGTTCCAGCTGTAACTGTGCATGGAAATACTTTTTTGTAACCACAGTGTTTGTATCATCAAGAGAGCCATCCAGCTGGTCCAATCGATCATTCAGGACCTCATTTTCAGACATTAAACTATTCTTTTCCTCTTGAAGGGCAGCCACCTAGAGATACAGAATCCACTTTAGGATTATTGATTCATCAAATCATCCAACAAAATGTATTGATATTCAGCCAATGCTGGAGAAAAGTGACCCCATCCAAATAATCTCAATACGGATGAAGGACAATAAATACATAAATAAATAATGAAAAGGTCATTTTGCTGAAATATCTTAGTTATTGTATTGTGCCAATGTACACTTATTTATATACACTATTATACATTAATTAGGAAGTAGTGATTTAATTTTCTGTTTCTCTCTTTCCCATAATACTAGAATTCATGAGCACTCAATGTGGTTAATCAGTAGTAGATTCATGACAGACAAAAGAAAGTACTTCATGACAGTAATTAACTTGTAGAACTCACAGTCACAGGATGTCCTCATTTCCACTTGTTGTATTGTCTTTAAAAGGGGATTAGGCAAATTCATATAGCATATGTCCATCAATGGCTATTAGCTATGATGACTAAATGGAACCTGTATGTTTAGAGCCAGTAACTCTCTGAATACCAAGAGGTGAGGGGGTAGGGGGGGGAAAAGGGAAGACTTGGGGCTTCTTGATTGGACATGTGGCTGGTCACTGTGTGAAACAGAATGCTGGTCTAGATGGACCACTGATCTTTTTCAGCAAGGCTATCCTTATGAACCTTCAAAGATGACATACTATTTACAGGAAGGTACTTTGCTTTCTTGTGTAAAACTCTTTAATAGAACCTTGAATGGGGTAGAAAATAGCCTTTGTTCTGCTTCAGCAAACTCCTTCATATGCTTTTTCTAACAGATTCATTACCTCACACAGCTCACTTTCTTGTGTGCTCTATGTAGCAGCTGATGACAAAGAAGATACGAACTATGGTTGTCCAATTTGATCTAGGTAAGGCAGATGTCTTTTATAAGAAAAAGATAATGTTTCTAGGTTGCTATGGAAGGAGAAACCAAACAAGACACACAATGGGGAATCTATAATATAGGTGGGGAAAGCTTTCCAGTTTGTAAACTGAAGACACAAAGCAGCACGCACTGACTAAAACTCAGCAGTGAATGGTTTTGGCAAAAAGCAATTCCAGAAGCCAACAGCATTTAAATATCTATACAGCAATATACATGGGAAAACATGCATTTTGTAATTATTTCTGAGTATGTTGCCAGTAGAGAAAAAGGGAACACAATGGTAAGTGTATTGACAGTCATAAAAGAGCAACAGATTAAAAGAACAGAGCCTCAAGCTTTTGCTAGTGAAAGCCACTGTGTTAATTTTAGTATCATACCATAACACCAGAGCATGTCATGTTAGTTCATTGGTACTTAGATGCAATACGCTGTTTGGATTACTTTCCCCTGAAACAAAAATAAACCTACCTTTCTTATATTCTTGTAAAGTATCATAGGAGACCTTATAAGTGAATTTATTAACAATTAGTTTAACCAAGAATCATCATTTTTTGTTGTTTTTCAACTAAAAATATATATTCAATATATGAAAATATCTGAGCGGTACTACTTGGTAGTATCAAATAAAATGTTTCCTATCTATTAGATTGGAGACACTTAAGCAGTCATGAATGTAATATGAGTTAGGGTTAATTTAGGGAAATTATTTCAGTTTCTCTCCTATCTTTCCCATAAGCACATAGGGTGGTTTGTAGATGTTATTATTGCATGAGTGCTTATTAGCTGATACCTTTGTTCTTCCTTCATCAAAGGAACCTGAAGCCAGTTTAGGGAATGGGACCCACCTACACATGAACCTGCCTTACAATGAATTCAGGGCCAGTACTCAGACTGGCAGCAGCTCTCAGACAGAGGTCTTTCACATCACAGACAGACCTCTCACAGAGAGATCTTTCACATCCAGAGGTCATTTCGGGGGGATCGCGGGGGATCGCAGTTCCCCCGGGTGAGGTACGGGGGGTGGGGCACATGACGAAGCCCCGCCCCCTGCTTCCGGCCACCCCGCTTCTGGCCCTCATTCAGCCAGGAGGAGGCAGGAGAAGAGGGAGGGTAAGTTGCTTCCCATGGGGCTCGGCAGTGGAGCTGCAAGGCCGCCGCCGGCAGCCGGGACCGTTGAGGGCGGGGTGTGTGGCCTTATGACACACTTCTGGTGATGTCAGGGGGTGTGGCCTTATGACACACTTCCGGTGATGTCAGGGGTGTGTGGCATATGCTAATGAGTTATGCTAATGGGTTCCCCTAGCTCTTTTTCTACGGAACGACCCCTGTTCACATCACCAACTACCTAATCTTTTTAAATGGAGATGCTGGGGATTGAAGCTGGAACTTTCTGCATGCCAAGCAGATGCTCTTCCACTGAGTCACAGCACTCTCCCCACATGCAGCTGCCTTACATGGAGTCTGACCACTGGTTCAACTGCTTCAGCATTTATTCTAAACCAGGAATACAAAATCAACAAAGGACAACGGAGTGAGAGAGCTGCTGTAACCAAAAATACCAAACTCCGAAAGTGGGCTGCACCTCAAAGGCTCCCGATAAGAATTCACAAATAGTAACTCTACTGAAAACAGTACAACACTGTAATCAAATACAAAGTCAGTACAAATGAACTCACAACATTTACAAAAGCACAGTTGCCAAATGAACAAATAGGATGTAATTAACCGAAATCAAACTATCCAACAGCTGAGACATCCTATAAAATTGGGAACAATAACATTCAAAGATTACAATAACCGCAAGGAACAATTACATTCAGAGATAACAGTAACAGCGATACAAGGTCCCGGCATAGTTTCCTTGTTTCCATAAGAGTTCTTCTTCAGTCGCTATTACAGTGAGAATGAATCTATATTGTATGAAACAGTATAAAAAACTTTTAAAGCCTCCCAAAGGAATGACCTTTGGTGATAATCTCCCGGTCTCCCGTCCAGGATAATAAGCTTACACTTTCATCAAAAAGGAACAGTAAATCCGGCTCAGCCTGCTGACAATTCAAAAGTGGGAACATATACTTTGTATTTGATTACAGTGTTGTACTGTTTTCAATAGAGTTACTAGTCGTGAATTCTTATTGGTAGATTTTTTATATTCTTACTATATATGATTTGGGGGCCTTTGAAGTGCACCTCACCTTCAGAGTTTAGTGTTTTTGGTTACATCAGCATTTATTCTGACAGGCAGAAGCCCTCAAGCATCTCAGCCAGAGGAAGGTTTTGCCTAAATTCAGTCACCTGATCCTTTTACTGGAAATGCCAGGGACCAACTGAGGACCTTCTGCATTCAAATCAGGTGCTCCAGCGTTGAACCAATGTCCGTACACATTAAAACTTGAAGCTGCTTTGTAATAAGTCACATTCCTGGTCCATCTAGCCCAGTACTATCTATACTGACTGGCAGCAGCTCTCAAATGGTTTCTCTAAGCAGAGATGCTGAGAATTGAACCAGACAGTTTGTGCATGCACAGGATGCACTGGACCAATCAGCTATGGTCCTTGTTATAAAAACCTCTGCCTTATGCAATGTTTGGTCAGTTTCCTTAAGAACAAATCCTGTTTGGCTTTGTTGGAGAACTCTGGCAGAAAGAGTGCATTATGCAAGTTTGCAGTGTTTAAGAAGACATTTGTACTTTATATTCATAATTCTGCCTTTTATAACAGCCAACACAGAATCCATTCATAAAAAACATAATAAAATTACTAGCCTAAAACAAAGGAATAATAAGATAAAAGTATCAGGCACCATCATTCCACAATGAGACTCAGCCAAAAACAAATGTGCCTTACAGACAAAGCCAGTTATCAGCTTTTGCCAGAAGCCCAATGGAGTTAATGGGTCTTCACTAATCTCCTAAAACCACAGAGATACCCTGCTAGGCGAGTATCTAACAACAAAGTATTCTATAACTGCAGGGCTATAAACAGGAAAAAAACACTCCTAAAAGTGATCCCATTATTTGATCCACTGCACCAGCATAGAAAAGCACAGGCCAGGGAACACAGCTCAGCTGGCATTAAGTCATGGCTTATGGCATTATACTGGTGCCTAGACCAAAGCAAGAAAACAGCACTGCAGTAATGCTGAACGCCATCCTATCACATGTTGTCCAAAATGAAACTCTGTGCACAAGGATGCAAGCACAACCTGATGTACAACCTTTTCAGCATACGGTGGGATCTGAAAGCTCCCAGGAGAACTGCACATTGCATTTGTCATATTAATAAAACTGCCAGCACAGCAACATTTTATGTCCCAAAGTTCTGCTCCATAATCCTTTTCCCTTGATCCATCCCATGCTAAAGGGTACAACCCTTTCCAGATTATACGAAGCGGATACATATTTTTTCTATGCCAGAGGACACAGGCTAGTACCTTTGTTTCCTTTAAAAGATAACAAGATATTGCTTTTGTTAAGTCAAGCGCTGTCAGACTATGGGATGTTCTACCCCAAACAGAAGTGCTGTAGTCATAAAAAGGAGACAAACAGTGCAATGCTATTTAGACTTATGCCCTGCTAGACCAATTGAACTCAATGGGCTTGGAATGGTGTGACTCTGCTTAGGACTGCATGGAAAATGGCATGGAGGAAGTGGTGTATAGGGCTCATTTTGTCATAATGGAGATGTGCCTACAAAAGTTAAAACTGTGTAAGGACTCTGTCAGGGACTGTGAAGAAACTGTTACCTGGAATTAAACGAAAAATATGCTTTCACAGAGCTTTCTCCTAAATTTTAATTCAGTTAACAGAATGGCATTGTATGGTTAACAACATATTTTGAAGCTGTCATAAAGACCGTTTATAGGTATCATTAGTTTAGTGTATGAATGCCACACATTAATGGAGATATGATCTTACAGTACAATCCTATGCAGTTACTTCAATCTAAACTTATTCCCAGTCTGAGCCGGCTGGTCAATGGAGTAAGTCTGCATAGGATTGCACAGTCAGCAAACTAAGGTCAGTGCGTTTCCCTTTATAAAAAACACCTGAATAAAACCCACGAGCTTACCTGTAGGTCTAGCTCTTGACATCTTTGCTTCAGTTCTTCTTTTTCTGCAAGTACTTCATTAAGCTTTTCCAATGCTCTTTTCAGCTTGAAAATGAAATTGTCACTTTCAGTTATTTAGCGACACACAAAACTTTAGTCTGTTTCTTCCCTACATACTGAGCATTAGCAGCTCCCACCCACTCACCCTGCCCACTGGGAAAACTATGGCCAGGTCCTGAGAAAAATAAAGTATGTTTAATAAACACATGGCATATTGTTTGAAGTGTGACCCCACCTTTAATTATTCAGGTTGTTTCCAGAGTTAGTTCTATAAAAGTCCAGTAACAAGACCTTTGAAGTCATCAATCTGAATTCCATATCTACAAAATTGGTATTTTAAATTATACTAGCACTGGGACATTCAGCATCAATCCACAGGCTGAAATTGACTATGCCTTCCCAGGCACTGTTTTGGGCAATGCCCAACGCAGAGCTGAAAGAGTATTTCCTTCAGTGATGACTTTCCCTTTGGACGCAAACAAATACAGGTACACTCAATATTAAGTCCATTAGTTGGAAAGTAATTAGACATTTAGAGTAGAAAATCATTAAAGACCAAAATGTTGCCATTGATATTCATTTATTATCTATCATAATTACCTGTTGCTCCAGATCACCAGACAAGTCACTTGCAACAAAGCCAGCTATTTCTTTGCTCATTAACTACAATAAAAAATTTAACAACTTAGATACAATGAAGTATGCTACAAATGTGAACCCGCGATACTCGTGGGAGGGAATCGCAGCCGGGCTGGAGCAGCCAGTGTCCTCCACCATAGAGGCTGGGTTGGAGGAGCTGCTGGTGGGGCTTGTGGCTGGCACTGCTGCCGCTAAACCCAGCTTAGGTCCCCTGTCCCACTGCCAACAGTGTGTTCTCTGCACTTGCACAGAGAATGCTATTTTAATTTTGGGGGGATTTAACATCCCCCATGTATTTTATTTTTATTTTCAGGTTTTTCTGCAAATATGAGGAGTGCCCCAAGTGTGCAGAAAAAAACTCTTTAGCCTCCATGTGGCCCCAATCCACAGATTTAGATATCTGCAGATGGTGGCCAAGGGTGGATAAAAGTATACAGACAGAAGGAACATCTGTGACCTGGACAAAAAAGAAAAGAACTCGGCACATGGTCTTTCCTGGAGTTGTAGGCTAGACCAAGCTACAATTACAGCTCAGTCCTAAGCAGAAATACAACCTTCTAAGAGCTTAGAAGCACATAACTCAGTTTAGGATTGTCCTTGGGAAGACAATCTAAACTCTCTTATGTAGAAAGGTTTATTGTGCCATTATTCATAGTCTGACCCCAAAACCATATACACAGGTAACAGTTACAAACCATAAATAATTTCTGCTTATACTTTTAAACAACAGCTTTCTCCTTCAAAATGCAAGAATAGAACAAGCAGTCTGACTGGATCAGGTAAAAAGATTGGACTGTTTTTCAATTATTTACATTATTTTAGGAGCTCTCTAGAAAAACCAATGACAGTACATCTATATTTAGACAAATATCTGGCATTTCCCTCATAAAGAAAAACAGCACTATTCACACAAAAAATGTTTACACTTAACAATAAGCAGCTATAGATCCTTTACTTGCCATAACCACTGCCCCCATGTCTCCAGCACAACCAAACCTTGTCTAAGCAACTTAACCTGACTAAGCAGCAGACAAAAGAGAAAAGAGGGGGAAGTTAAGCAACAGGTGGGTTGGGATCAGGTTGTGAGTCAAGAGCCTAGGAGTGATTTATTATCTTTCCCAAAGAAAATGGTCCATATTTGATATACATTTTCAATCTGGTACATATTTTGTACATATTTTATTCTTTCACTGTAAGGAAAACTGGGTCAGCCATGTATGAGTGGAGGGGATACCTACCTATTTCTAGCTGATTAATACCAATTGTTTAATCATTGCTATGGCCCTAGAAATCTTGATCGATTTGATTCCTGAATACGGAATAGGGCTGCCAGGCCATTCCTGGCAACCAGCAGGAGGCGGGGTGAGGGGAGAGACATGAGGGCGGCTGTCCATGACGGCATGACATCACTTCCAGGAAATCTCAGAAGTGGCATCACGCCAGTGACTCTTAGGGAGGACTGCTGTCACTTCCGGGTTTTGTCCAGCAGTGACATCACACTTGATGGCCCTTTTAAAAAACTTTTCTTACGCCACGGTTTATAGCAGCAGGAGGAAATGGGAGCTGGGGGGTAGGGGGATCCCTTACCCCCAGTAGGGACCTGGCAACCCTGATAAAGAACTGACAGCATCTTTAAATGTATATAATTCATGCTTACCTCTTGTATAGCAGCCATGACAACATGTTGGACAGACTCTTCTAGTGTCATTATAACTTGTATATGTTCTACAAGGCAAGCCAATTTGCAAAGGGTTTTTTTGTAATAAGACATAATATAAAAGATCTTTGTTCTGCAGTTCTCTTCTGAAACATTTACTGCACTTAAATTTTTTATTTGCTAAGGCAAATGAAGACTCAGTTTATACATACTGCTATGAAAGGACTCTTGAAATGCACTTTTTAATTTACTTTACTTTTTTCCCAGTATGTTAAAGGAAGGGGGCTGTGGCTCAGTGGCAGAGCATCTACTTGTGCTGTGCCGTGTCTGTATTCTGTAGCACTGCAAGATGCTCAACAGAGAGTTGTACAGCCAGTACAGTTGACTCACTCATGGCCATACAGTGATAGGGACAGCACAACCTGTGATCCTTCACTTTCCAAAGGCAAAGAAGCCTTGCAGGAGAAAAAAAAAAGCTGGCAACCTCATTCTTGTGGCCAGTATTTCTGATGCTGTTCAATAAATGTGTGCATATCTTTACAGCTGGGTTTCTGTATGTTTACAATTTGGTGGATAGGGATCCGTTTTCTCCTCATTAGAAGTCTCTCTTCAGCATACAAGTCACACTGAGAGGGGGCTGAAGGGGCTAATTCACTGTCTGAACAGGTATACTCTTGCAAGATGGTAAGAGAAGAATCCTGATGTTTCACATTACCCCAGATCTCTGCTAGCATGTGATAAGTCATGCAGCCTGCATGACAAGAGAGACAGCTGGATAGACAGGTTGCTGGGATGAAAGGGAGCAGCTAGAAGTACTAAGCCCATGATGCATATGGGAGTGCTGGCCGAAATGAGGCACTTGTGGGACTGCCAGTCAGTATGAGTAGCGCATCTCAAGTAATTGTGGTTGACGGGGCAAAACCTCAGCTGTGCCTGGGATTCCACAAGCAGGGTTTCAACCAGTGGCCTTGCATATACAAAGCCTGTGCCTCCTCAACTTTCTCTGCAGTCCTCCCTGCCCTAGTATATATGGATAGTGTTGATGTCAGGGCAGCAGGGGACTCCTAATGCCCTATGTTATGTGTTGGCCCTGTATGCCCTGTAGTTGAGTGTTTGGTGAGTGGATTACTCCTGGCTATGAGACTTCTGGGTTCTAGTTTGGACTGTTCTTTCTATTTGGCTGTTGCTCAGCCTGTTGCTAGCAAAGTGGTGATTTTTGCCTATGTGTCAACATAGTAACGTTGCTAGCAAAGTGGTGATTTTTGCCTAAGTGTCAATCAGGACCCATGACCCTGACAGGCACAGGAATGCTTCTGTGACTATGCAGTTGTGTGTTGCCTTGTTTCTGCACCAGGATCTGCATTCTCCTTGCCTAGCAAAAGGCTGGTGCTCCTAAGCACTGGCAACTTCATAACCTGAATCCATGTGCTTTGAGATCTTAAGTGTGCTAGTGGGTTCCCTCTACAGAGTGAGCTATTGGAGTGTGTAAGTAGTGTGTCCAGAGTATAGCCAGATTTCCTTTCCTTTGTGTGCCTCAGGCGAAGGGGAAATGGATGTAGGAGGGGACTTGAACCCACACCAGCAGAGCTCTTTCTAGGGCTCCTCCTGGCAATGCCATGATGCTTGTTTTAGTGGAGGTCACTTGCTGTATTCTGTGTGGGACATCAAGGAGATGTAGGCACACCAGCACACACTGGTTGGTTGTTTCTATCTGCCTATCATGGGGATGTCACTGGCACACCACTCTTGATGGGTGGCTTTGCAGTGAGGTTGCTGTGGACTCTTGTGCAACGGCTATGTTCTATGCATCATAGAGTGATGTCTTTTCTGTTGCCTCTCTGCTGAGCAGACACAGATACAGACTAGTGGTACTGCCACAGTGCTTGCACAGGGGTCTTAGGATTGGGCTAATAAACATAGTTTTGAGTCTCTCTCAAATACTTTTAAATTGGTAAACTAAATTCCCATTTAACAATTAGTCATATATAGTGTATTGAACATCTCATAAGGAGGAGTGGACAGTTTTATCACTACAAACTATTTCATAATATCTCTATGCAATCTCTTTCACCACAGTGTAAAAATCTGCCACACAGTTAATTCACACGAAATTTTTTTTAAAGAGACAGCATGTTATACCTTGTTTCTTTTCACAGTTGACAGCACAGCCAAGAATAAGCTGCAGTAACCTGCCCAGTTCTACAGGATCGGAGTGTTCTGATATCTGACTTAAATCAGGAAGGAGATCTTCTGAAATCTGCTGGCCCAAAAACTGTAAAGAATTTTGTCTTATAATTTTATAATGCCAAAACATGTAGCCCACAAAGGTATATATCTGTTGAACCTACTATAAACATAGGAAGAAACTGGTGAGGTTAAAAAGCTGTTTGGCTTATTTGCAAGACTGAACACTTGGGCTGCAATCCTAAGAATATTTTCCTGTGAGTAAGCCCAACTGAATAAAATGGCACTTAATTCTGAGTAGGCCTACTTAGGATTGCTCTCTTACTTTTCTATCACACATGAACACGAAAAACTAAAACTGCATAAGAGCTGTACCTAATCAGTTAAGTCGTCTGTCATCACTGGATGACTGAGAGCATGCAAGCTGCTTATAGGGCAATTGTGTGGTGAGAACTGCAGCCTCAGAGTCCTCAGCCAGTTCACAGACAAATGACACTGGATGAAGCTTAATGTTAGGAACTATGCTAGAGATGCAGCAGTATATGCTAGAAGAGAAGTGGCTGTAGCAGAAATTCAGAATAGGAGGAGGATGAGTAAAAAAGGTAATGCAGCAGAACTTCTGCATGTAATACCTTTCTTAGGAACAGAAGACTGGCTGTCCACAAAAAATATATGTCCGCCTATCTGAAGCATCATGGCATAGCACGTGCACACACATACACACATACACATACATATACATGTACACACACACACAAAATGGAAAATATTTATATTGTTCATAAAAATATTTTATAAAAAGCCTTCCCTTTTAGATGTTTTAGATCTCCTGATACAATGAATTACAGATTAAATTTATGGAGTAGAGAGTAAAAATGACTTAGTCACAGAATATGTAAGTAACCCCACCCAAGCAAGTTTTACACGTATAATGTTCTATTATTTTTAAGTCAACAAGGAATGTAAACCATACAATAACATTTCATAATACACAGCAAATGGGGTACAAATTCAGGTTTAGAATTTGAATTTTAAAAATGTTGATATTCTAAACAGACTGCAGGCCTTTTCATACCTCATGATAATAATCCATAATTCCCTGAAGAACCTTCTTCAAATTACTGGCCTATGAATGTTCAAAAGAAAAAAAAAAGAACTTGGTTATAATTAAGAATTCATTTTTTAGACTTTCTTAAAGTTTGTCACTACATCTCTCATGTACTCTCCTTACTGGGCCAGAATCACGCGCGAACATTTAAGTATCATTAAAGGTTCCCTTTAAATGGGTTTTGTAAGTGGGGGCTGTGCAGGAGTGGAGTTCAAGCGGCAAATTCACCCCAAAGTGGTGAATTCGCCACTAGGACTCCACTCCCATGTGACGCCCACCATCAAAATCCATTTAAAGGGAACATTCCCATTAAATTAGTTTTGGAAGAGGACGCTGCACAGGAATGAAGTCCAAGCAAAACAAGCATAGCTGCTGGAAGCAAAACAAGCATAGCTGCCGGGTGAGTAGCTTGGTAACCGGCCAAAAGCAGCTGGGACACTGGCCAAGCAGCTTGGAAACCGGCCAATGAAGACATCATGTTGTGCTAGTCTTCATTTCAGCATTGACTGATTTTTTGGACATTCATTTTTGGACTTTACTTTGATATTTTCGATTCACTTGAAATTATGGGCTATTTGTGATTGAAGTGGTGCTCCTTTGGAGATTGAATACATTTCATTGGAGAAATTTTCAGTGTGTTATGACATTTTATATAAATTTATATGTTTAAGGTGTGTCTGCTATTCCATTACAGTTAGTTTTGTGTTGGCCATTTAAACCTAACAGCTGATGGGCAGACCCATTAGCAGGGCTATTTTTGGGCAGGAACACACAGGGACGGAGTTCCGGCTGGCTCCCGAGTTGGCCACGCCCAGCAGGAACTCATTAGCATAATAGGCCACGCCCAACAGCAGAAACTCATTAGGATTGGCTACTTTAGGGGTGTGTGGCCTAACATGCAAAGGAGTTCCTGCTACAAAAGAAGCCCTGGGTTTTGACAACAAACAAGGTAAACAGAATAAGAAGCAAAAGGTGGGTGTGGCTGGATGACCACACTTCTGGTAACATGGGGGTATGGCCTAGTATGCTAATGAGCTGTGGTGTCAGGGGTGTGGCCTAATATGCTAATGCGTTTCTGCTGTTGGGTGTGGTCTATTATGCTAATGAGTTCCTGCTGGGCTTTTTCTACAAAAAAGGCCCTGCTCATTAGGCTGCTAGGTTTAAATGGCTGACAGCCATTTCAGAAGCTGGTTTCACTTCCACCTGCTTGGAAGCAGGGAAGGGAAGTGAAACCGACCCGTTTAATGGCTGCCAGCTGGCTCACAAACCATTCTGATGAACTGGGCTTGATTCAGGACGAACTTTGGTAAACAACTGAAGATGAAGCTTCACGGAGAGGTGCACTTCATATCCAAGAACAGGAGTGGAGTAGGGTAACTGGGGGAGGCTGCTAGGGTCACCAGCCCTGGATGGTGCAGCTTGTGCAGTCCCTGGTGAGACTGGGAATTCAGACCACTCCCACCAGTACGGTGCCCATGCCTAATGCAGTTTACCTCCCTACCCTCTCATAAAGGTGGGAAGCTACTGAGAGGGAGCAGCTGGAGACCTAGCACAAGCGGAAGGATGCTGTGGCCTGGGATCAGCAGTGTTTGGAAGGTCTCACAGCAGTTCAAGGGATGGCTACAGTGCAGCCCAAGCAGCTGGTAGCTGTCACAAGGGACATGGACGGGTGGCAGGTGCAAACTGAGGGGCTGCTTGCAGTCACTGGTGATTCATCACTGGTGATCCATGGCCTTAAACCAGCCCCTGCGGCCCCCTCCACTTCACCAGCAGCAGCATAGCGGTCGTGCAGAGCCAGGCTGAGGTGGGAGGTGCCCCCGATGCTGACCACTGGCCACCTGTGGCAGGCCATGTGTACTTTTTGTTATCTCTGTGCCACATTCCTGGGGGTCACCCCTTTGCTTCACAGACTTACTCCTGGGGGGACCTGCTTGGGTCCATCCTGATATGTAGGCTAGTGGCCCCCCTTCCCCTTTTGCTTATACTGCTGCATCCATTCTGTGTAGTGCGTGGTCTGTGCCTTTAAGAGGGTGAAGTATGTGCCATGGGCATGGCCTGGTGGTGTATGGCCCTGCTGTTTGCCTCCTTTTTAATCATGCGCCACTGTGGTTGTCACCCTGTGCTTGGCTGGTTCTCCCCTGTCCATCACGGCTGCAACACCTTGTAGGCAGAATGGTATTACTGCTTGGGATGTCACTGCAGCCCCTGCAGCCCTACTGCTGGGGTGTCTGCCTTGTCCCCAGCTTCTGTGGGTTCGCTTTAGGGAATGGAACAGTGGTGCTGCTGCACTAGTGACTGGGCACCTCTATTTTGGCAGCCTTCAGGATTGCATTGTTATACATGTAAAACTGCCTTTTTTATTTCTAGCCCACACAATAAGAGTCACATCCAACAGATATGACAGTACAAAAAATTAAATAGCACGCTGTAGTAAGAGTGTTGGACTAGGGTCTGGGAGACCCAGATTTGAATCACCATTCTTCCATGGAAACTTGCTGGGTAACCTTGGGCTAGTGACACACTTCCATCTAACCTACCTCACAGGGTTGTTGTGAGGATCAAATGGTTGAGAAGAGAAGAATGTAAGCTGCTTTGGGTCCCCACTGGGGAAGAAAAGCAGGGTATAAATGAAGTAAAATAAATAAAATAACGTAGAAACAGCAACAATCTCTCGCTTATTATACTGTCAGTCCTTTTCACTGGCTGAGGTTCATAAAGTTCCTCAAGCACAAAGGTGAAGAGAAGAAGAGAAGAGATTGGATTTATACCCCGCCCTTCACTACCCAAAGGGGTCTCAGAGTGGCTTACAAACTCCTTTCCCTTCCCCCTCCCCACAACAGACACCCTGTGAGGTAGGTGGGGCTGAGAGAACTCTGACACAAACTGCTCTTTTTCAAGGACAGCTGTGCCAGAGCTTGTGACTGACCTAGGTCACATCAGCAGGTGCAAGTGGAGGAGTGGGGAATCAAACCCGGTTCTCCCAGATTAGAGTCCGCACACTTAACCACGACACCAAACTGGTGGGTGGGGCTGAGTAGCTGGTCTTCTAGCTCTGGCAGCTGGAACACACATTCTTCCCTGACAGCAGTCATATCAAGAACAGAGAGTGGGTGAATTCTGCACACGTGAATCCGTCTTTGGCTGGAGGGCACAAAAAAGAACCTTGGTCTAACCAACTTCCCCTTCAGAGTTTAAACTATTAAACCAAACTTTCTCCAGTGGTATAAAAACTGTTTATTTGTGGAATAACTATAAAATCTTATTGAATAAAAGGACAGAGACTTTCTTGTTTACCTTTATTCTCCAGTTGTCACCAACGTCTTCTTTAATACGGCTTAGCCAAGCATCGTCAAACCAGGCAGCATCACTAGAACAAAATTAAGGTTTTTTTTAAAAAATATTACAGAAATGATTGACATTCACAACTGAGCTCCAACCCTGTTTCCCCTCCTGGGCAAAGATGGTTTGCCCAGTAGCCTCACTAACATAATTAGGCAATTCAATTAACTAAACTTACTTAAATTTGATGGGTTCTTTTTCTTTCCCATTTCCTTCCCCCCATATTCAGATCAACACTATTTGATAAGAATGGATAATGTAGAAGAAAGAGAAGTGGAAAGAAGATGGTAATAAAAGAAGCAGATGGGGGTAGCTTGAAGAAAGGGGTATCTACCCTGAACTTATTAGAAAGATATAATTTTATGTTATCCTTTAAAATAAAACTGACAGAACAAAGTGTGAGTCCAGTGGAATCTTTAAGACCAACAAAGTTTAATTCTGGGTATAACCTCTTGTGTATAACCTTAGACCTGCTTAAACTCTTAACCTAAACTCTTAAAGCAACTACAGCTGCGGTGTCACTAATATGCAGATGATGATTTGGTGGAAAAATATAAAACTAACTAATGCTGTGTCATATAAAGAGAACATGTATAAGATGTTTTATAGATGGTATATTACACCAGATAGATTAGCTAAACAAAATGTTAATTGCTCTGATAAATGTTGGAAATGTAAAAATAAGATTGCTTCTTTTTATCACATGTGGTGGTTATGTGATGTTACAAAGAGGTACTGGAGATGGATTCATGAGATAATGGAAAAAATAATAAGAACTAATATCCCGTTTACTCCAGAGATACTGTTATTGAATATATTTCTGAAAGACTTTGATAAAGCAGATAGGTATTTGATAGTTCATATGTCAACAGCTGCAAGGATAGTATATGCCAAATATTGGGAAATAATGGAAATACCAACGAAACAAGAGTACGTGACGAACTGACACTTGAGATGAGAGCCGGTACAGAATGGACTTTTCAAAAAACTTGGAAGAGATTCTACAATTGGTATAATGTAAATGTAACTGATAGATAAATGTAGTAATTTGAGA